>NC_134489.1:104330286-104562786 GCF_040206685.1 Ascaphus truei
TGTAAGTTGTAAGGGCAACATTCAGGGAATCTGAAAGGCTTCAATTTAAATTCAGTAATCATGTTTAATGAATCTTGAAATGGATTTAACTAGAGGAGTACAGCAAGGTGGAAAAATGCCGGCTGCATGGGATATACTCGAAGTACTAACTTTTTGCAGGTAATGTACTGTATCTCAATGATTACCCTCAGCAATTTGGAGGAAAATGAGAACGGTGAGTGCTCAGATCTGACTTAGCAAAGTAAAGAGCTTAAGTAGACATGCCCCTTAAGAGGTAAATGATTCTCTGCAGGTTATAATACTCTGTATGAGACCAATGTGAATATAGCTCAAGACTGCAAAACTGAACCTGAGTAGAGAGGCAAACGTTTTGCACTCGTCTTGTATCACAGCTTCGAACACGTTTGCTTAAGGCTTAAAGTCACTGGGAAGTGCTTGTTCGATTTTGATGGCATTCACTTTCAAAATGCGACTGATCCTATAGAAAAACATTTCTTTTAAAGTCCCAGGGCTGCTACTTGGCCACTTTAAGAAAGCAAAAAAGCGAATTTGAAACAATTCAGGCTGTTTCGCTAGAACCTTTGATGGAATATTTAGCTGGGTTCTTCGACATTTTTGGAAAGCCTTATTGAAACAGCGGTGAGGCGAATCTCTGAACCTGAGGAGGATGTCTGTTATTTTTATTCTGACCCACGAAGATCACAGATCTGCAGACTATTGCAGATATAAATATCAGTTATTACTTTTATAGAAGTCCAATGGTATTGAAACTCGGTATTTCTATTACGAGTCTGATATTTAGCAAAATCAGGAATTCCGGGCGAAAAAGTCCCGATCGCCTGTTTTGACTGAATAAGCTCCTTAAGGCAGAGGTTCTCAACTCCAGTTCTCAAGAACCCCCAATAGGTCAAGTTTTCCGGATGTTCCAGTTGCAGCGCAGGTAGCTCAGACTGCGCCACAAATTGCGTCACCTCTGTTGAAGCCGTTTTTTTGACTGAGCCACTGGTGCTGAAGCATGGATATCCTTTAAACCTGACCCATTGGGGGGGGGGGGGGACCGGTCCTGAGGACTGAGTTGAGCACCCCTGCCTTAAGGAGAGATGAGGGATTGCATTGAGAGAGGGGTTACGGTGCCAGGCTTTTACACGTTTCCCTTTGTATATATTCATTTCCGATGTTCCCATCCCCGTACTGCACGTTATTCTGTGTTATGCAAATTGCCAGTATAATAATAACTATAGTAATAAATGAATACCTTGCATGATGACTCACTGTACTTGCGGTCGGTAAACATGGCCATCATCTTCACAATCTCCATAGTCCATCCCGGGTAGAGAGAAACATACATTATACCGTATACAGTCTCGGGTTTTTTCTGCCAACTGGATGCAAAAGTGTCCTGTGCATGTTTCAGTAACCCTCTTCAATAATTTACAAATCAATTAAAATGTCATTGTTACTCTCTTTTACCACTTAGCCTCTTTGATATTTAAAGGTCACTTAGCAGCTATTTCAAAGGGGAACTATTATATATACATGAAAATAGCACATTCATCCTCCAATGGTACATACAGCCAGTGCATCTTTTATCCCTGCTCGGTTACACTCATCAATAACAAAGTCTTGGGTGATAGATTTTTAATGACATGTCATCTGTTTTGCTATACGGTAAGTGGATTAGCACCTTGATGTTACATTGGAAGCGAATTCAAAATTCCAGGATAATAAAGAGTAGAATGATATGGAAGAATAGACTAAAGGAATTATCTTGTAAGTACAGCTACTTTGCCAGTAAATTGTTGTATTTACATATAATGTGAAGAGTGGTTATATGGAGCAGTGTGTGTGTGTGTGTGTGTGTGTGTGTGTATGTGTGTGTGTGTGTGTGTGTGTGTGTGTGTGTGTGTGTGTGTGTGTGTGTGTGTGTGTGTGTGTGTGTGTGTGTGTGTGTGTGTGTGTGTGTGTGTGTATGTGTGTGTGTTTACTTGATAAACATATGACACTTGGATGTATAATCTCTTTCCATCTTTTTGTGCATCATTAAAACATGACCCACTTTATAGGCAAGTCATGTTTGTCATAGGCACTTTTTCGTGTTATACTTCATTGCATTAATAATGTGAGATGGATATTAAACCCCATGAACACCTCTAAGAAAGCATGAACATGGCATACAATAAATTGGATGTCTTTGCAACACATATACAGAGTTATAATCATGTAATAAATATAGTCCTAGAACTGTCCATTATGGTTATCGGAACATCAAACCTACTCCTTTTATCAACTCTGGCATAATCTTACACAAATTCCCCTCTTTTTCTGATGAGACCTCACCATTTCTCATTGTGTTTTGATTAGCTACTGCTGCCCTCATTGGGGAGTTCATCATGAGTTTAGTAGAACTTCCCTTGTTTTGATACGAGACATCTGGTTTGCTGGAAGTCAGATGGGCTCATCTTTTCATCATCCATCCCAGTGGTGCTTAACTCCAGTCCTCAAGACCTCCCAACAGGTCAGGTTTTCAGGATATCCGTACTGCAGCACAGGTGGCTTAGTGACTGAGCCACTGATTGATCCCACTTGTGCTGAAGCGGGGATATCCTGAATCTCTGACCTGTTGGGTGGTCTGGATGACTGGAGTTGAGCACTACTGATCCATTCCACTGCCAGGAATACCATGCATATGGATCCCCATGTTTACATAAGGAGAAGGTTCAATTATGAATCAGGATATCAATTTATTAAGTATTTTTGTTTGACATTCAAATTGCCTTTAGCCACCAATGAATTATGAATAAATAGGGTCATTGGAGAAATATGGAGGGTTATTTTAATGGGAAGATTTATATTAACAATGTAGTGACCGCAAGTAGAGGGGTATGACAAATTATTAGATGGTTGCAATTGTTAGAATGGAGCATAAGGATAGAGTCTATTAGATGTTTTGATGGTTTGGGCTGAGGAAGAAATATAGGTAGATTGAAGTTTTGTTCAGGTAGACATGGCAAGGTTGCCCAGATAATAAATGAAATGGCCAACCCATCATTCCTCACAAAGGGGCCGATTCACAAAGCTACGTTAACTAGCGCTAAAATGGGTTCTATCGCTCGGCCGCAAAAGGCTGAAGCCATATGCACTATTCACTAAGGCTGTTTGGCGCGTTTATGGCCAGCCTTGGCCAAAAGGGCCATAGAGCGCGATCACTTTCCCCCCCCCCCTGTTATCGTGCTAAACAAAGCAGCCTGTAAGAACTGCATGGAGACGCTGCGTCTCAATGCACGGTTCTTATAGGCGACCGTGCTGGCCAAATATAAGTTTTAATACTAGTGTACATGAGCAGGGGGTCTTCTGAGCTGAACCGCATTGGTTTCAGGTCTGAGGACCCCCTACTTCAGGAGTTACAGGCCCTTTTATGGGGTCTGGTATCCCCTGCAGAATTTAAATGTCCCGGTCACGTGACGCGGGAGCTTTATAGTGCAGGGGATACCGGCACCCCATAAAGGGGCCTGTAACTCCTGAAGTAGGGGGTCCTCGGACCTGAAACCAATGTGGTTCAGCTCTGGAGACCCCCTGCACATCCACACTAGTATTAAAAAACACATAACAATAAATTATAATTCATTACCATAGCGGCTATCTGCTATGGTAATAAAGCTGCATTAATGTACATTTTAATAATAGTGTGTGGGAGCAGGGGGTCCACTGCTACCACACAATATTAATAAAAATACATTAAAGCAGCTTCATTACCTTAGCGGCTATCCGCTAAGGCAATGAAGGGGTTAAGGCATAATAGCATGTTTATTGGGGACAATTGCCCCCAATAAACATAGCAATATACCACACACATCCCCCCGGCCCCCTAACACATACTATACATTAATGGGCAAAATTAATATTATCCACATATGGATAATAATGCATTTGCCCATTAAATATACATTAATCACAATAAATACATGTTGTACTCACCCTTGTCCGGCACCCACGATGAAGGCCACCTGCATCTTCCTCCCCGTCCATACACTGGGGTGCTGAAAAATATACACAATAAGAAAAAGAGCCAAACTAATGTCCCCTAACCCCTTAATGACCGTAGCAGTTATTAACCGCTACAGTCATTAAGGGGTTAACCCACCCTGACCCGATACCCACCCTTCACCCATTTATTTGTACAGTGGCTTCATCATATGTATATATATATATATATATATATATATATATATATATATATATATATATATTATAATCCCAATACATCCCAACTCTGATTGGCTCAAGTACCATGTGACAGGCTTTCAATAACGTCACATCCGTTCTCCCCAAAGCCTCTGTCACATGGTCTACTTGAGCCAATCAGAGTTGGGATGGAGTTCCCACGCTCTGATTGGCTACCGTACCATGTGAGTCCGGCCATCTTTCTTTTCATGACGTCATCTTAAAGGCAATTGAAGCACAGCCATTCTGATTGGCTGTGCTTTCATTGCCTTTAAATGACGTCATCATTTTTTTTTTGTCGGCCAAACACATGTTTTTTACGGCCCAATCAGGACCGTGAGAACCATATGACGAAAATGTGACGTCATAGGCCTATAAAAGCCTATGTCGTCTCATTTTGAGGCTAGACGACGAGGAGGAAAGACGTCCTATGAAGAAAAGAAGACCAGGACGTGGCGGATGAAGATAAGAAGACCCCGGAAGAAGACAGAAGAAGACGGAGAAGACCCCCACTATGGATTACAAATAGAAAAAAGAAGATAAAGACACGTGGATTGTAATGGTTTTTTTATTTTATGGTTACCTGGTTCCTGTTTTTGGATTAGTTGCTCCAGTGCTTCCGGTTCCCCTTGATTGCTGTGACTGGTTCATCTAATGGTAAGTAAAAAAATAAAATGTATTTTATTTTTATTTTACAGGTTTTTTGCCATTTTTTTTCCCAATGTCCATTTTTATTTTATGTCCATTTATTTGTCCTGAATGTATGTATGTCACTATGGGTATACATACGTACAGAACAAATCAGTGATTGTATTGTATGTTGATTTTTAATGTGATTCAATTGTTTTTTATGCTCTTTTATTGCACCTGTATTTATGTCTGTAAACTATAGATGGACATACATACAGGTCTAATAAAAACTTGTTGGCTTGCCTAGTTTGGATGTTTTTTGGAATTGCAATTTGCTGCTTTGTGTTAAAATGTATTTATAATGTACATGTCATCTTTGCAAATGTTTAGTTAAAGGCTGGTTGCTATAGATTATTTTATTGACTTATTTTTGGAAGATAGATTTATTTTGATGGTTACTTTGACATAGATTATTTTTCACAATGGTTTGTTTGTTGGATTTGAAGTGTGTAATTGATTTTTATTGTAATTGATTGGTGATTGGATTAATTGATGGAAAATTAATTGTGTTGATGCTTTGTTTTTCTTTAATGATTGTATTTGTATCTTGTTTAGATTAGTGTATTTGATTTGGAGCATTGGTTGACATAGTATATATGATGCAAAGATTAATTGTATCATGTACACATTGTCAAATTGAGTGTTTGTATTTGGATTTCTTAGATATTGATTGAGCTTGGTGTTTGATATTGGGAGAGATTTGTAGTTGGCCATGTACAGTATTTATTTGTATATTGGTTAATCATGCATATACAGTATATATATATATATATATATATATATATATATATATATATATATATATATATATATACACATGATGAAGCCATTGTACAAATAAATGGGTGAAAGGTGGGTATCGGGTCAGGGTGGCTTAACCTCTTAATGACTGTAGTGGTTAATAACCGCTAAGGTCATTAAGGGGTTAGGGGATATTAGTTTGGCACTTTTTCTTATTTTGTATATTTTTCAGCACCCCAGTGTATGGATGAGGAGGAAGATGCGGGTGGCCTTCATTGTGGGTGCCGGACAAGGGTGAGTACAAAATGTATTTAATGTATTTATTGTTAATGTATCCATATGTGGATAATAGTAATTTTGCACATTAATGTATTGTGTATGTGTTAGGGGACGGGGGTATTTTTTACAGTATTGTTTAATTTTTGGGGGCACACCATTGGTACCTCAGGCCCGCAGGGGCCCCTGGACACCCCCGGACACCCCCGCGGGGACCCCCGGACACCACACGGGCCTGTTGTATGGATGGTGTGCCTGCAAAAAGGTAAACAAAGAAATATTTTCTAAGTCCAGCTTCTTTTGCGGCTGCCTTTTGCTGGCGCGTTTGTTTGGCGCGTTTTTTAAGGCCGATTCACTTAGCGCTGCTTAATGAATCGGTAGTACTGGCAAATATCAGCGCAATAGGCTGATCAGTACTGGCAAATATCAGCGCAATAGGCTGATCATGCGCATTTTGCGCCGAGGGCAAAAAAATACCTTTTAAGACCGATAAAGCGCAGTTATCACTGCTTAGTGAATCTCACTGCAGCCTTATCGGGCTTAAAGGGTACTTTGCGCTCTTAAATCCCTTTAACGGAGCTTAGTGAATCGGCCCCAAAGAACTGTAAAATAATTTCCACGCCACAGATATTCTTCATAATCATCTGAGACACAACTATACAAACTTTATTTAAATGTGATCAACATGGATGACAAGAATGGTTTACAAAGCAGGGGTTGGGCTAAGCTGTATTGGTAATACAGGTTAGTACAGATATACATTTTGATAGTTGGTATAGAAAATTATAATAATAATTGTTGCATATTCTTGTATAGCGCTGCTCATTGTACGCAGCGCTTTACAGAGACATTTTGCAGGCACAGGTCCCTGCCCCATAGAGTTTACAATCTATGGTTTTGGTGCCTGAGACACAGGGAGATAAAGTGACTTGCCCAAGGTCACAAGGATCTGACACCGGGAATTGAACCAGGCTCCCCTGCAGCAATCTCAGTGTCAGTCAGTGTCTTTACTCACTGAGCCACTCCTTCTCCTTATTAGAACCTCCTAACAGATAAGATACATTTCGCCAAAGTAATCTGTCCATTCACTTTACCTTTACCACTGCCCTTCCTGATTTCATTTTTTTTTATTGCATACTTCCCAAACGTACATGGACTCATTGTGCTCTTTCCAAACATGCATTTGTTGCTTACAGCATACAAATAGTTAAAACCAGTGCATTATTATTGATGGATACTCAAGTAATCTAAGCCTTGATGTTGACTCCCTTTTAATTAAACTGATTATCTTGTGGTCTGCCTTAAATTTCCCTTTAGACTTTATTAACAACCAAAAATGTAAAAATAATAATATCGGTGATAGTGTAGGGACCTGTAACACAGTCCAGTAGCTGTAAGACTCAAATATTTTATGTGAAAATATGCTGACAAATAACTTTTCCCTTTTACAAAGTAACTTATTCTGCTGGGTGGACACTTTAAAACAACTGGAATAAACTCAATGTAACCAAAGCAAATTAATTTGAAAAGAGTCTATTATGATTATATTTTAAAACCCTGGCTATTTGAAACTTCAGTGTTCATATTTCCCCCAATGTAATGTTTGTTTCCCATTAGGTACTAGTTTAAACTGCAATGTGTAGATTGCAAATGACAAGAAAACAGTAATTAAAAATAATTGAAAATAACCTAACATTGGATGCCGAGGCTGTTTGGTAAAATAAAAGAATAGAACAATGAGGAAAAACAACTTTACAGTAGAATTAAAGGTTATAGAAAAAGCCAAGCAAACAAGAACATTGCAGTAGGGATTTTGAGCAATGGTACTTAACTCTCCATTGCCATAATATGCACATAATTGTAACAAACACAATGCAATGTTTTATTATATATCTGCATTATAATTAAAAGAAAAAATACAATACTGTATGTATAAAGAAACTGTACTTTTCAATTGGCTGTGTGCTCATAGTGAGGCAGATAGTATGGTTGTTGATAAGAACCTGTTGTCCAGAATAATTTCTGCCCACGGGTAGATTGTTTTGCAGGTAGTGAACCATTTTAATTAACTGAAATGAGTTATCCATTGTTGAAGTTAGAACTTTACAGGCTCAACAAGACTCTTTTTCATTGACTCCACCATCCCACCAAGTCTCAGATGGGTCGCACATTTCAATTGCACTGACCCTGGCCCCTTGCAGACGCACTTATCGGAACAGCCTCTCTATGTTTTTCCAACCTACCACTTAGATTGTAAGCTCTTCGGAATTCTTCCTATTGTTACTTTTATGTCTGAAGCGCTTATTTCCATTATGTGTTATATTATTATCACGTGTGTTAATGCTGTGACGCGCTATGTACATTGATGGCACTATATCAATAAAGAAATATGTACATACAGTACATACACACACTGACATAAGGTACTTTGCTTTAATATGTTTAATAGCTCTCATGCGATCAACTTCTTAATACCCACTTGCTCAGGTCTTTAACTTCAAATATTGCACAAACTATGCTTTTCTTCATGCTGTGCTTTAGCAGTACAGTGATAATAATTATAAAGAGACATTCTCGAACGAGGAACATGTGCACTAAATATATTGCCATTCTAACACAAAAAAAAAACATTTAAGAACTATTGGAAATGAATATGACAAATGTGTAAGGAATTTTAAAGTGGACAAAGTAGAATTCATTGCTAAAGCATACAGAGCTTAGAAACATATTACTGAAACAGATCTCTAAACCGCAGCAAGGCAGCTGTTATTAAAATAATAAAAGCACACTGTTCAATATTAAAGCCAAAGGGACACAGTGGCAGATTGCATTTTAATGGCAAATACAACCAATGTAATGCATCAATAACAGAGACCTGAGTGTGACTTTCAATGTACTTTTTTTTTACAAAGTGTATTCAAGGTAGATTGCCCCATAAAACACGCGAGTCATTGTGTAGCAATTTTCAAACTCATTGGAAAACCTCAAAATAAATGTAATCTGGTCTAGAAGTTTGTCTGAATGCATTGGGAATAATCAAGTATGCTATTCCAAATGTAATTTAGGATTAAGAGGAGCGTTTACTGTTCCATTACTAAAGTATCACAAGTAGTGTGCCGAGTCTATTACTGTACATACACACGTAGCAGGTGTGATCGCATGCGCAAGTGGGTGCAATGATACGTTAGCCCCGCCCCCTTTTCACTCACTGCTAATGGTGTCACAATGGTTTTTGTTTCTGCTCGCGCGTTGTCTGTGTCCCTCTACAATGCACTACTGGGAGCAATAATGTCTGCTCCATCTCTATCACATCATGCTAATATCAACTAGCAGCAGTGCCCTGTCTGTGTACAGGCTGGTGTCCTGAAGTACATGACATAAGACACGTTCCTGGTGTGACTGGTACTACCAACAAACAAAATGCAAACCATGGCTTAAGGATGGTGTTGAAGAGACGAGTATTCATATTTATGGATCCAACCTGTTCCCAGCTATGCCCGGTTTTACACTTGATGCTGGTGTCTAAAGAAAAGAGATTAACACCAGCTCAGATCTGGTGGATTTAAAGGACACAGTGGAAAAATGGCACTGTAAGACATGTGCAGAGGTACACATAGGGAGACAGTTTGGGGGAATATTTTGCATGACTTTATTCAGCCTGTCACTTTAAACAAGGCACAGCATACACAAATAAACAAACAGCCTATCCCTGTGTAAGGCCTAACAAGTTCCCAGTCTCTATCTGCCAGACTGGAAGGAAAAGCCCCTTACCAGCTTATCATCCCAAAGTCTCAAGAGGTACCTCAAGTCCCTTCAGGTCATTCTCTGGGTCTGGGTGGGTGTTTGCTGATGGGCCAACCTCTGGTAGGTTCCTGGGTCCTCTGTGTCCAGGAATAGAGGTCTGGTGTCTGGGTGTCTTGATCTCAGCGCAGCCTTTGTTCTCAAGACATCATCTCCTCTGTCAGCTGAGTTGTGACTGTACTAAGAAGTTTCCCACAGGAGGCTTTTCTACAGCTCTGATTAGCCAGGTTTAGACTGGTTAATTGTTTTTAGCTGCAATTAACCAGCTCCCTGCTGGATTCCTCAGACCTCTAGAGACTTTAAATTGCAGCCTAATTTAGACAGGTTTAAGTCCCTGTTACAGGCACCATCTCTAGTCACAAACTTTGATACATCCCATTATACTATTGTACCATGTAACTTCCAAAGTGTTCCAAAAAAAACCTACCTAAACAATTCATAGACAATAGAAGAACATTTTTTTTGTGTGTTGATGTCAAAGGGCACAACATGATACTGCACCGACACACTTTATTCGAGCAAATACCCAGTATGTACCTGGCAGATACCTGGAATGCGCCGCTCCTCACCTCTGACAAGCCCCGTTGCGTTTGCCTTCCCAGCCTGGGTTCATGCCTGGCTGACGGGCGGCTGATCTGTTAAATGATAATGATTAGGATTTAATAGGCTGCAATGCTTCGCGTGTCTACCAGATGGCATAAATTCATGAATTGTAATGCAGTATATATATATATACTGTGCAGTATTGCAGCCAGTGGGAATAAAATGCTTCAATCCCTGCCTGGAAAATAACCCAATATACTCGGGCAGAAAACAGTCACAAACCTCAATACACCCGGGTATACCCGAATTCGTGGGACTAGCCGAGCTCGAATAAAGTGTGTCGCCAGTGTATATACTGCACCTTTACACACAATGCAATTAGCAATCCATAGATTGAAGTACAGAGATGGAATAGCCATATCGTGTGGATGGGAATTTTCACTGGTGTTTTCCTTCTAAATATTTTTCATGTTTTGGTTTGCCTGTGAATTGATTGGTTGTGATTTCTAAAAATATATATATTTAAAAAACCTCAAAATAAACAAGAGTTTTTTTTTTTTTTCAAAATGTGGGTAAACTTTTTTGAACTTCAACCTTTTTGTAAAAGTTGCATATTTTTTCGAGAACTTTAAAAGTTTTCCAAGTTAAAAAGATAAACAAAAACGCTGAAAAAAAAGGATGATCCTTTGTCAGGTTTCGGCTCAAATTTTGCTTGGATTCAAAAGTCTGTTCTAAAGTGCATATCAAACTGACGAACGAACTTCGAAATTGACAACGTTTGAATTTTGACCCCGCAAACCTGCCCATGCTTACCATATTGATTTGAAAACAGATTGTCCTGCAGGATATATTATATTTGCCAATGGACCAAAAAGGAGAGTCCTTAAATGGTGCAGTTTGTTTATAAAATATCTCAAAAGTGGGTATTTTTAAAAGACAATATCAGTAAAACAGCCTAATTAGCTTACCAAGATCCTGTGCAGGAAATCATTATACCTTTAAATATTTGTGATCTCAGCCTTCGCAGGGGCACCAAGAAATTGCAGACAGGTTCGGTGATCATCAAGTAAATGTTTATTGAGTATACTGAATGATCATACAGGAGGGTCAGCGAGCGACTCTGCTAGGGGAGGGCCCAAGCAGCCTTTTTATACACATTTGATTTCCTTTGTTTAACATAAGTTGATAGGTACAATACAAAATCTCCTCCCTATTCTAAAACTGTCACGGGAGACCAGAACTTTTAACACCAAAATACCCGGATCCTTTGATTGAGCAAAGCAAGAGATAACATAAATTGTGATTTATTTACAGAATGAACACACGCAGCTTGGTTTACAATTACATTGAAAATACACTTGCTGGAATGGGGTAAAACAAAATATCTTGTTCCCAAAACGAAATGTTGCAAAACAAAGTCTCTAGGAGAATTTCCCAGGAGCGGGAGTTGCTCGCGAAAAGAGCCTGAAACAGTCCTCGGTCAGCAGCGCAACTTGCCACCGCTGTTTACTCCGCCAGAGCTGCTTCCTTTCATTCTGTTCCCATAGATCTTGGAACCTTAGTTCTTACGAACTCTTGAAGCTTAGCTGAATCTTTGGTACGATGTTACGAATCTCTTACAGCATGGTGAATCTTAGGTGAATCTGTTTATTTATTGCATGAATCATCCACTGAAGGACTTATGAGGTTCATCTAGCTCTTGTTAGCTTTAAGAGGGAGGTACAGATATGTTAAGTATCGCCCGGCAGGAGTGTATATAAGAGGACAGTGCTGCTTTGCATAATACCTCCCACCTTGAGAAAGCGCTGGTCCCCTTACGCGCGAAACGTACGTCGGCATGACATCATCGCGTTGACGTCATGGAGGAGGAGACTGTAACGGGGTGAGATCGGTCTGAGCAGTGGGGAAGTTGCGGGCTGTTTAATAATGACAATCATGAGTTATTATGTATTAGAAGTTACTCGTATGTGCCTTGTTGTTGTATGGTAATCACTGTGCAGCACCTTTGTCCCACGGCTGGCCCAACGGCATAATATAGCAGAATATAGCAGCTGCTGTGGGATTGCAGAGTTAAGGAGACAGACCAGGCTGATTGGTTATATCGGGCTGTTTATTTTACTCTGCACTACTGCACATTGAAGCCCGCAACATATTATGTACCATTTGGAATAGAGACTAGAGAATAGAGACTAGCTAATTAGCTGTTATTAGATACTTCACTAGTAACTGTGGTAGTGATTTTGTCTCATTCAATACGATCTACTCACCTACTTAGGGCTTTCATTACAGATCAAGTTGGTATTTATCCCTGATCACCCTGCGCCTGGTTGTCACCCGTTACATTCATATTTTAATTGTTTTTAAGTTAGAGCATGCGTTATATGTTGTGTGTGATTTTGATTATACAATAAATTATTTATTATTTTTGCCACATGGCTTTTAGTGGCAATTGTCCTCTCACAGTGCTGGGAGCGATTGCTTACCTGTACCTTAGAGCGAACAGAACCAATCAAATACATGGTATTCAAACCTTGCTATTTATTCCTAGCTTTGTGTGCAGCTAATGAGGGTCTTTTAGGAGAACCCTTGGTCTCCTTATTCATGTTCATGTCTGTCAGCACTACCCTCTTTGCACCAGCAGGAAAAGAATATTTACAATGATAAGATATATATATATTATGGTGAGCGGTATATCACAAGTTGTGTATACTGTCGCGGCCGAGTTTATTCTTACCTTTGCCCGGTCTCGGCCGCGACAGTAACCGGGCGCGGGCCGAGGTGTCCCGGGCGCGCCGGAGCCTCGGTCCTAAGATCAGGGCTTCCCCCTCCCCTCTCCGGGTCCGCCGGGTCCCCCCACCGCATCCCCCACATTAGGAGCAACCCAGGGCTCCCTCGGGGAGCACTGGGCACGCGCGCCGTGCGCGCACGCTCCCGATGAAGTGTGACCGCGCATCGATGACGCGCGGCACGCCGAGCGAAAGCAACGAGCAAGCCGGGACACTTCCCGGCTTGCGGTACTAGCCAGGTAAGAATAAAGTATGCCGCCAGTGTACGTGAATCTGTTACAGCCTGATGACTCTTATTCCTGATGGGCTGCCCGAGTTCTTATAGTGTTAACATTACTATACCTCACTAGTACAGCCTATCTTCTCCGTGGGAATATTTCCTTCCCCCTATCACGGAGTTGCCAATACTTTGCAAACCTGGCAGAGGGGCTTCTCATTCTGCTCTGGGCATGTGTAAACTTTGCACCTTGGCCGCTTAGCATATGAGACCCTGCCCCTCTTTCCTGGTGCCGTTCAGGCTGGCCAGGATGGCGTATTGAAGTTTCCTGCCTTTCCCCATCATTGCTAACAAATGATTTAACACCTCCATATCCTGGATTGCCCTTGAAGCTTAGAGAGCAGAGTAGCCCCTCTGTTTCCCATGCAAATTGAGTTTTAGCCATACTGAATGAATTCCTCTGAACATTACTTTAATAACAATGTAAACCTTGGGGACTTTAAAAACCATTTTTTTCCCCACTTATACAGAGAAACCTTGCCATATGATACACTTTAACTTAAAAACATATAACTCTCGCCACCTTATACCTGGCAGGAGATACACTGTTCTTGGGCATATACCGTGGACCTTTGAATGTAATTCAATTCTTGCTGTTCTTGGTCTGTGCTGAAGCAGGGATATTTGGCGGTGAGCTGCAAGCTGCTTTCTTGGGAGGATTTTAACCAGTTGTCTGTGTTCCTCATGTCCTCAGGAATCTGGGGGGATTCCCGAGTACATGTTTCGGGGTAACCCGCAACACTGGCCCCCTTCTTCCCAAACACACCCTAACAACATTTTACCGTAAAATCACCCCTGAAGCTCACGCCCTGCACATCTCCGCTGGTTGGCACCCCTGAAGCTCACGCCCTGCACATCTCCACTGGTTGGCACCCCTGAAGCTCACGCCCTGCACATCTCCACTTGTTGGCACCCCTGAAGCTCACGCCCTGCACATCTCTGCTGGTTGGCACCCCTGAAGCTCACGCCCTGCACATCTCCGCTGGTTGGCACCCCTGAAGCTCACGCCCTGCACATCTCCGCTGGTTGGCACCCCTGAAGCTCACGCCCTGCCCATCTCCGCTGGTTGGCACTCCTGGAACAGTAAAAATACACATACGGTACATCTTTATTACAAATGCAGTTACATGCCATGATTGTGTTGAAGAGCTGACAATCACAATTCCCCAATACTGATCAGGGACACCCAGCCGGGCCAAATACCTTTATTAATGACCTGGGTACCCCCTCACGTCACATAAACCAATAATTATAATGGTCACTACAGCATTTGAAAATGAATTAAAACAGCTCAGTAGAAATAACAAAATATACAGTATTAAGATACATTTTCTCCAATTAGTTCATTAATAATTGGAGAATGGTACTTCTGGGCGTTGAGCTGAGCACCTGGATGGTCTTATCTGAACAACGCTCGCAAAGACACATTCTTACACACACAGATAATACATTCTAAAACACAACCTGAAATCTCCCTATTTCTCTTAACTTCTTATATGCTATTATATATTGGTTTATTACTTATGTTAGCGTTACAAACAATAAGGTATTACTATCTAAAAACACTACATATGCTTTATTTAAATATTGGTTAGCATAAAATACTTCCCTAACATATATTTGTTTTTGCCACAGCTAAATTTTAATTTCTCTAGAAAGCACCTGCTAATCCAAAATAGTCTCAGAACAGATGTTGCCCACTCTGATACAGACATCAAAGTTCTGATAAATTGTATCGTTTTAATTCTAGGCGTAGAGCCACAAGCACAGCCTTTACCCACAAACATTATCACACGTACACATATATCAGAACAGACAAAATGGAGAACAGTCAAAAAGGGGGAACAGACAAAATGGATGACCAGAAACCCCAAATCCAAACCCTCTTTCTTCAGTATAACCCTCCTGTCCACAATTATTTCACATATTATTGTATATCCTTTCCATATTCCCACTGTAAATATTCACACTACAAATTGTATATAATCTCTGACTTTCTGTACAAATGCCTGACCTGAAGAAGAGCTGTGGGGTAGATCCTCAGATATTTAATTATGTAACGTCCATTAGTTTCCTTGAGATTAACAGGGATCCACAAAGTTAAATATAAGCAAAACCAATGACCTTTAGTGATCTCATTAGCATACACATAATGCCATGTGAAGTTAGCACTGCCTTGGGTTATCTTCAAAGAAAATGGTGTGAAACTTGTCTTAACCACAGGTGGTGATACTTCTATGAGGTCCCTGAATAGGTGTTTAATTCAAAGTAAAATAAGAGAAAACAGGAGAGGAAAAGAATCCTGTAAATAATAATACGATAGTCATTGTCATACTTAACTGGGGTCTTACACGTATCCAGACCCCGTAACGGACCTATTTCAGGGTCTGGGTGTGAATAATGCCACCTTTAGCTCTGACCTAATTTAGGCCTATATTATGGTAAGCGCATCTACCCCATGCTGGGCCTGTCTCTCTCCCATGCCGGGACTCTCTCCCTCGCTGGGCCTCTCTCTCCCACCGGTGAGTATCGGAAGCTGGGCCCACCCGGAAGTCACGCCCAGCTTCCGGCACTCACTAGCGGGATAGAGGCATCCTTCATGGGATAAAGGTAGGCACCGCGTGGAACAGAAGCCCCAAACTGCTCGGAGAGCCAGGGACAAGCGGTAACCAGAGACCCGGCAGCCGGACACAAGTTGGGTCTGACCTCTGGCCAAGCGCAATTTCCAGCACCAGCCGGCCAGGGCCCCAGAATCCACCAGTCCCGGGACACTTGTCCTGGCTCTCCACCCCTGTCGACAGCCCTGATTAGGACTAATGTTCATTATAGTAATGCACGAGCTCATTACGGCTGAAAACAACACTTATTTCATCGTTACTGAGCTTTGAAGATCGCTGTTATCACTTAACAAGATGTTAACAAAAGTCATTAACGGATTTCTGAGGATCTACCCCTCGGTGAGGCTTCAAAGCTTGTCCACTGCTAACGTTTGTTGGTTCAGTAAAAGGTAGAGTATCATACTGCCTATTTTTTTCCTTTTCCTTTTGTTTTGTTTTTATTAAAAAAAGAGTGAGTCCCCAGGAGCCATGGAACTTGATCGAAAATCAAAAAATGTAAACTACTACAAACTACAAAAATGAATTTTTTTACCGATATCCTAAAACTCACCTTCTCTTTCCCATCACCCTTTGAAGGTCTAAGATGTAAACAGAAGACAGGAAGTCTGTGTCAGAGAAATTTGGCTCCTAGGAAACCTGGCCACAGAATTGCTAAAATCCTCTAGTTCTAGACAACGTATTCTCTTGATATCCAGAGGGAAAATCAGTGTCATAATGGCTTAACCTGCAGGGTATGACTCATACCATGTCTTGTTTGTTAGTTGGACTGTGACAGATGATTTCAGATATACTGTACCTTTACTGACACAAAAAGATTACTGCCAAGTTGCAGTTGTTCAGTCACTCCATTTTCAGGTAGCTTGCAGATTTCATAGAGCAAAAAAAACAATTATGGTAATGAAAATAGCATCTGCAAAAATTCTTCCTATTCTCCAAATAGATCCATAAATCTTAAACAAAATGTAAGATGTTGTATCCCAGATAATAAAGTCATATTGGTTGTGGTGAAACTATATACAACAAAAGACAAAGATACCCAATGCTACATAGTAATACATAGTAAAATACTTCAATGTAGGTGTTCTCATGAATAAGGGTCATTTAGTTAAACCCTTTAGCCAAAGAGTTATAAGCCTGCAGCCACTTCACGGCATGACCAGTTGTGGTGAACCTATATTCCAATTCAGTTTGGTTTGGGATATCACCCCCTGATTTAATTACAGTACAGAAAATGTGGGAAATTTCCAGTGTAATGCTTTCTCTGGTTATGTCTTGGCCATACCTTTCCCAGAGACATTGTTCTACAGCAGATCAATAGATCCTGAGTAGAGGTGGGTGATATTTTGGGTCGGATTCGGATCTGCCGTGGATCCGCCGGTTCCTTTGGTCCACGGATTTCCAGGAAATCAATCTCCAAAAGGGCAATTTGTCTTTTTCGAATTTTGTTTTACCACCGACAATCCAATCCGCAGATTCAGCAATCTGTGCACTGATTGTGCGGATTGGATTGGTAAAATTCACCCACGCATTGTATCCAATGGCGTTTTTTGATTAATCCGCACGGATTGAAACTGGAACAATCCGCTGACGGATTTTACACCGCAGAAAGGATTGTGAATGGAAGTTCGGCGAAACTGATTTTTTACCGTTTCGCCCATCACTAATCTTGAGCAAGTTTTTAGCAATTGCTGTACTAGGAACTTGAGTAATATTCATGGAAGTCCAGTTCTACAGGTTGCCACATTTAACCATGTTACATTATATTTCAAGTGATGCCAGTCACTTGATAAAGGCCTTGCTATGGCCGAAACGTCGTATATTCTGACCTAAATAAATTCTTTGTATTGAAATCCGTGGAGCCCTGGACCATCTCTTTTCCTACATTATATTTACTTAACGTAAACATATTTCACAGATGCATGAAAAAGGTACATTTCACCAGAGACATATTATTTTAGATAACATGAATTTAAATTGGTTCTATATATGATTTAATATTACTTGTTGTCATCAACTTAACCTATTCATGGTTTTTGTTCTTTACTTTCTATTTCCGAAATAGTGATTATTTGTAGGTGGCCAAGGAGAAAGAAACAAACAGATTCTCTGTAGCCCAGGGTCATCCGACAGCTTCCCCCAGTGCTCAGGGCTATAGTCTCCACCTGGGCACCAGGGTTGTCAAACTCACTGCCCACCAACAATAAGTAGGTCATTTTGTTGTAAAGGGTAGTATGAATTATTTATGGGAGTAGACTAATAGTTTATGTTAATTCAGGAAAAGCTGGAGACTAAGGGGCTGATTCTGGCCAATCGTGATCGTACTGTTTTCAGTCAAAATTACCCATTAATGTCATTGATGAATGTCCAGGTTGTGTCTCCGGATCAGCACTATAACACTTTACAGTATATGGCCATTTATATCTGCTTTAGTATAAGCCTATTAGTAGGAAATACCTACACAAGGCTGCACTAGACATATTACCAGAATATCGAGTGTTAATAATGAGTTATTTTTTTTCAGTTGCTTTAACTTTTGGGGGAAAATATTTCATCTGGATGAAATCTGACAGCATTGCATTGATTCGGAGTCTCATATTTCTCCTATTTAGAAACAAAGTACATATGTGTCTTGATCCTGATGTGAGATGTCATATGTGACTACAGGGGAAGAAGGATCCCAGGCTCTGAGCTCCATGACCCTACTCTTACAAAGCAAAGGATGTAATTTTATATGACAAGAGCTAAGCTCTTGCTGTGAAGAAGTTGAACATGAGTTTCTTTTTTTTTGTGCATCACAGCCTCCCTCTCTCTTTAACCCTGTTATTCTGAGATGGATTATCTATGTACCTTTACCATAGGATAGTACAACATAAAAATGTGCAGCAGTTGACAATATTACAG
Organism: Ascaphus truei; assembly: GCF_040206685.1. Classification (NCBI taxonomy): domain Eukaryota; kingdom Metazoa; phylum Chordata; class Amphibia; order Anura; family Ascaphidae; genus Ascaphus; species Ascaphus truei. Next base: position 104,349,141 of record NC_134489.1, read on the forward strand.
CTAACTATGCATTTTATCATGGGGGGCAGTCACATCGCACAGGTTTTTGGCTGTTGTGTATACTCTCTACCAATAAAAAAGGATGCAAATATCCATAATATTTTTGACTCCCCCATATTTATCTAAACGCGAACGTTTCAAACGTACGGACACTGAATTAAATATTTGTTTTAATTGTCCTATGGACTAATCTTGATGAAATATGTGAAAGTGCCCACAGCGTTAAATGAATGAAGCAAAAGGGCAGTTACAATGTGGAATTCATTACCCACGGAGACTGTGATGGCAGATACATTAGATATCTTCAAAAAGAGGTTGGACATCTTTTTAGGAAGGAAAGGTAAACAGAGAAATAACGAATAAGTAAACATAGGAAGGATGTTGATCCAGGGAGAAACTGATTGCCAATATTTGGAGTCAGGAAGAAATGTATTTGTTCCCACCTATGAGATATCATTGCATGATGTGTCACTGGGGTTTTTTTGTTTGTCTTACTCTGGATCAATATACTGTAAGTAAAAATATAGGATAACGTGTCTGTCATCTACATTTAGCACAGGTTGAACTTGATTTGCGTGTGTCATTTATCAATCTCATCTACTGTGTAACTATGTAACTGAATGATTCCTGTGATTTAGTGCAATTAAAAACTGGCGTAATCCAGTAGCAAAATTCCCTCAGCCGTATGCAGCAAAACTGTGAGTGCAAAAATTCCTTAGTGACAAATAATAATACTTACACATATTTCTCTTATTTCTGTCACTAAACATTTTTGCCAGAGGGCTAACAGTGTCAGTAGAGCCCTCATTTCTATTTTAGTGCCATGAAATTGAAATTTCCATGTATTTTCCAATTATGTGTGTATCGAGTGATATCTACAGTACTGTAAGCTGCTAAAGAATTAAACAGAGGTTACTTTAGCTAAGCTGATATTATTCTTGTGCGCCGCCACGCTCTTTCTAAAATGGTTTGGGAAGACGCCAGGAGAGAAAAGCTGACAGCTTGTTAAGCAACTAACCCTTTCACTGCTAAGGGAGCGCTTATGCATTCCTATAAAGGGTTAACTGTCTATCACAAGGAAGTAGCCTTGCTTTCTTTTTTACAGGTACGCAAGCTTTTCCCAAAGGTTTGCTAACACTTGGCAAAATTTGGAGTTTTTGCAAACCTGGCAAGGTCCCCCAGCAACCAGGTCACATGGCTAATATGCAGGTAACCTTGTTCATGTGACCTTGGTATTTTTAACACAACTTAAAAATTAAAAAATACATTTGGACGAAGATGGGGACATTTCACAATTTTTTTGTCAACTTTTAATGGAAATGGCAAACTGTTTCAAAAGTGTGCAAGAAGAATTTTCAGCAAATAAAAATACCACGTGTGAGCACATTCACACGTCTCAGACAGGTCTGCAACCCTGCCTTTCCCCATTATCCCTTAGCATACAGTGCTTCCAATGCAGCCAGGAATTCTGGGTAATGACATGTGTAAGGGGGTCACCCACGGTTCCCTTGATCTTCCTTTGCCCCCTGCCTTACCCCTGTGGCAGTGGGGGAAGGGGACGGCGACTTCTCCCGGTTGGCGCCACCATCTGGGCCGGCGCCGTCGAGGTCCTGATGCTCACGCATGCGCAGATAGCCGCGATGGCCATGCTGTGGTTGGCGCGAGGTTCGCGCAATGCGCAGAGGTTGGCAAGGGTAGTAGTGGCCATTACAAATGTGCAGGAGCTCTGAGAGGTTGCACCGGCGCAGTTAAGCGTAGCGGTGGCCATTACTGCTTCGCACAGGCGCAGTAGAGATTGCGCACGCGGTCCCCATAGGAAAGAGGTCCTGAGTGGACTACATCCCTCAGCAGCCTCTGGGGAATGCCCTATGATCCCTGTCACCTGCAGCCAGCCAGCCACTGAGACTTGCAGATTCTCTGCAGCAGGGAATTGGTTACATTGTTGTGTGCAGAGTCAGGAAGCAGACTGTGAAGCACATGAGTCAGTGAGACTTAGGAGACAGAGGGGGAAAGAAGGGGGGCAGAGAGCTGCGAGCTTCTGCCCTAGGCCAGAAATCCCCAGGCTAGAGTTGAGGCCCTGACTTCCCACTAGTGAGGGTGGGTGGTCACAGGGACAGGCCCTACTACAGGAATCTGTCACATTAGAGAGAGAGAGAAGTGTCAAGGCCTAGAGACTGTTGCAGCACCAACGCAGAGGTTTGGGATCAGACCTCTTCAAGCACAGCAACAGCCAACCGGGTGGGATCGCCCTGGAAGGTACCCCTGACGCATCTTCACCGTCGGATCCTTTGCGAAGTCTGTTTGCAGGTACGAGCGCCGGAGCGCTCGGCAGGTAACATCCATAAGTGCACCAACTATAATCAGTACATAGTGGCTGCAGTCACACACACACATACCTTACTTTGGGGGTGGGGTTGTGGTGTGTAGAGTTGGACGCGGTGTGGGTACACGGTGAGGGGTCGTGTCCTGCGAGACACGTTAGCTACCGTGTCCCCTAGAAGAGAGACACTTAATGTATGACATGCATGGTTATGGTTACTGTTAGTAAAGTCACTGTTCTTTTATATGCTGTGTGCGTAGTATTATATTATTGTCCTATGAGGAAGAACTCCCGCTCTGCTGGGAGCCATCACAGGTGGAGGCGCTGCACCCTATAGTATTGTTCAGGAGGATACACCCCAGGCTCTCATTGGCGGAGGCTCAGGCCTCCTGTGAGCCTAACAGGTAAAGCACCACACTGGGTAATACATATAGCTCCCCTCACATGCACCCTATCTGCGATTGGGTGGGGGAATATGGCTTACACATGCGAATGAGCACACTGTGTCACCTAATGCTTCATGTCCATTATAACATGGGCCCCTATAATACACCTGCTGTATTACACAGGCATCAGCTTATATGGTTCCATGTTAAAATGAAAATGGGCATGAAGCATTAGGTGACACTGTGCACATTTGCATTTTATGTCCCAGAATCCCTTGCTGCAGTGAAAGCACTGTATGCTAAGAGATAACAGGGAAGGGCAGGTTGCAGACATATCTTGGCCATGTGAATGTGCTCATATGTGGTATTTTTATTTGCTGTACACTGAACGATGGTGGGTTTGTGTCACTTTTTTACCCAACATAACTTATTTCATTTGTCAAGAATAATTTGCAAACTGAAACAGGACAAGTTTGCACATCTCTGATATTTTAAAATAAATGCAAGACATAAGCTTTCAAATGTATCACTACAGTTCCCTACACCGTTATTTCTAATTGTCACATACATCACCACCTATATACACAGTGCTGTACAGTGTGAGCTGGGGTAACACATGCTTAACAGATCTGCACATTGGGGTAATGTGTTACAGATGAGAACGTTGTATAGATTAATATTTGGGGATGCATATACAGTAAGTCAATGGGTACTCTATCAAATAGAACATTTTCTTTAAAAGTTTAATCTCTGGCGAATCCAAAATGTGGTGCATATCTCACTTGAAAGTGTGTCTGAAAAGTTTCCACATCATTCTAGTTTTTCACTGAAGTTTGCAAATCAGGTGGATTTAAAAAAAAAAAAAAAAAAAAATATATATATAAATATATATATATATATATATATATATATATATATATATATATATATATATATATATATATAAATACTGCCATTTTCTCTACATTCTGGTCAAAGTGGCTAAATGATCTAAAAAGTGGTAAAATGCTGGGCAATCATGTGAACTTTCATGAAAAAGCTAAATATTAGATAAAACCACAAACATTTTGCAAAGTCAGCTTGAAGAAATATTTACATATCCTCTATATTCCTAAGCAGAGATGTGCTTGAAACCTGGGAAATAAGTGTAGCCCTGTGTAATTTTGGGGTTACATGCCTCTCTCCTCCTGTGCAGTAATCCCCGTTAAAAGGGCAGGTTTGCCAGGAGTAATCATGAGGTTTGCCCTCATCCCCTGTGATGTGTATTGTGTAGTGAAGGAAGTGACATCATGCGTCCAATTACAGTGACACAGGGGTGGTGCCTACTGGAGCTATATAGTATGCATCACTTCCTGAATTTAGTGGGTGTTTAAGTGGATTGTGTGAGTGTCTCTTCCCACTTGAATGAGACTGTCTGACCCAACACAGTGCCAGGGCTCTGGCAAGGATTGTGGCCCTCCCTTAGGGGAGAGTGGGCAGACTGTTCCCCTTACTCTATTAGAGAGTAAGGGAAGAGCAAGGACAGCTTCTAGGGCCCTGACTAGGAGTGGTGTCCAGGGACATCCTTGAGGTGGGCAACCTTTATGATGTGCGTCTAGAGACCGGCCGCAATGATGGACAGTCTGCCAGTCAAAATGACAATAAAGGACGTCCAAATTTAAAGAACCTTCTTGCCTCAGAGTGGAGTCATTCAGTGAGAAGCTGCACCCAGAGGTTCTCTTCCAAGAGACTCCTCCCTGCTGTCGTGGGGACCTGGAAGAGATGGAGGCGCTGTACCAGAAGTGAGTAGTTCTCAGCATTACTTCACGAGCCAGTCCTGATGTACTTCCCCATATCACCGCGGAAGACTCAGGAGTCCTGTAAGCCAGCAGGTGCACCACACTACATTACATGTAACATGGGGCAGTTTCCTCACGTAAGGGGCCAATATGAGATTGGGGGGGGGGGGGGGGGGACACCGTTACATAAGCATAGTAAGATTAACTTTAACTTATTTGTGTATTCAAATTATTTCTCAGGAATCTATCCCACCTCTCTCTGGCAAAAGCCCTATTCCCAGGTCAGGATCTTTTTGGAATACAAATGTGCTGGCAAAATGTGCTAAATTCACTAGAACGTAGACGTTTGAGCCAATTTCTCTAGAACTATTCAAGCCCGTTTTTCACAGTTTTTGAAACTTTCGAGTGACAGCGCATCCAGGGGAATATCGCAGGTTCACACCTCTGTAATTAAATACATCGTGTCGGCTCACTGAAATTAATTTTACAAGTAGAAATCCTTTTTTTAAAACATGTTGCAACCAGAATGCTGGCGGTAGCTAAGCACCGAAAATAAAGAGCTCAAGTCAAGGCAAAAAAAGTCATTTAATGATTAACATAGTCATCCAAGCATCCAACGTTCCGGTGCAAAGTACCTTCATCAGGGTTCCCTGATACATCCTTTTTTGCATTTATTTGAGCACAGTCACATGTATATACAGTACTAGTTTTGCTTCCTGACCAGACTCTTTTTTTTGCCTTAGCACCCAAGTTTACCCCGCTGTAACCCTTTGGATCCCTGCTAAGGGCATCCCAAGTTCACGGCTTTGAGACTCTCTTTGTGCAGCCAGAAGGTTGAAAGCAATGGAAACGCTAGCTAGAGAATTATTTTTCAATCTGATTTTTCTCGGATCGCTTTTGAGAATAAATAGGTTATTATCAAGAAGTGGGTAGAGGCCAAAGTAAAGGACATTTTTGCTGTGACGTTTTGACTGCATGTAAAGAAGAATTATAATGGATTTCTCTTTCTATTACTGTAAACATGAAATATTTCCACAGGCTAACTGTTTCCTGAGAATTCAAGGTCAATGAAACACTCAGAACTGTTCCTAACAAAAATCATTTTGGGAACTAAGATTGCATCGACGTTTCATGCAGTGCAAAAGTAAACTGTAAAACTCCTTATAAAATCTTAACAAACATGTAAACAAAAAAAATTGCTGTGGAAAATATTTCGTGAACAGGCAAAATATGTTCTGTTTGGTATGTCAACAAGTTCAGAAATCTTATAACACTCAGAGCTACTGTGCATTACAAAAAGTGAAAGCGCAGTCAGGAAAATCACTCCCAAACTAAAGTTTACATCCAGTCTGCAGCAAAATGCATCCAGTCAGGATCATTCGAGCAGGGCTAATGTCGGAGTTATTCCAAAGTAGATCATTTTAAAAGATGCTGTCTAAAGGGAAATTGTATTATCAGCACATTAATGCATCTAGCTTTAACATTTATTATCTGACAACAGGCTGTACAAATCTATCCTAAGTGAGACTTCAAGGAAATTGAAATGATCCCACAGGATGTGTAATGAAAATTACCACTGGGAGGAGCAGCACTTGAAAGGATGAGTGATATCCTTTAGAACTTTTAGGAAAGGACTAAATCTCTTATATTATACATGGAATCTCCCACAAGGACTTTTAGATAAAACCCATAGTTCTCATAGGCATCCCACTCTAATATGAAAACTGTAGGGCAAGGCGGGGTTAACTCCAGTCCTCAATGTGTTCAGGATAGCCCAGCTTTAGCACAGGTGGCTCAATCAGTCCACCTGGTTGCAGTATATAGTATATTTACTCATGTTTTTTGGGAGGTGCTAGTGCTATATGTGTGCAATTTGTATTGCACCCATCACATTGGGTAGCTCAGCAATTTCAAATCAATGTTTTTTGAGTTGTGGCCAAGCTGTCTTGTGACTGGAAAATTTGGTATAATTCCCAGCTTTTCAGGGCTATCAGTACTTATGACTGTAGGCACAGCAGAAAGACCCAGATCATAAATATTTAACATGCCAAGCAGTTTCACAAGACCAGGAATAGCATTGTCCCTGTCTGTTATACAGTAGACTGGAGGTCAGGTCTAAGACCCTCAAACACATCCATTATACACTGCATGCTGACTGATACCTCCGTATGATCGATCTCCTGTTCTGGGAGACCATAAAGGTCGGTTCTGGGGCAGTAGATCCTCTTTTGCTTTGGATCTCTCTCTTTCTCTCATTTTATATCTCTCTCTCACCCCTCTCTCTCTCTCTATCTCCCTATGCACTCTCTTTCTCCCTCTCCCATTCTCTATTTCTCTCCATATCTTTCAATTGAACGATTTCTCACTTTTCCACTCCTGGTACCATGCAATGTCATATGATTAATACATGTCTCGATTATGGTAATAAAGTACTGTGACAGTAGGGGATGGTTTCTGGATGCTGCTTTGCAGGTGAAGGCACCACAGTAAGGGAGAAACAGAAGGTGAATACAACTTGAAAATAATATCGCCATTGCCCAAGTGAACAGGACTATTCAGAGCTTATTAAATTGCTGGTGCATGCTTAAGTTGGAGAGAAAATCTTATTAACGTACAAATTAACATACTTGTAAAAAACGCTTCCAAACTCCTCTTCATGCAGCCGCTTGGGTCTGTGCACCCTTCTTAGGCCGTGATTATACGAGAAAAAAAAACGCCAGGGGTGTCACACGGCACAAAATAGATTGATCCAAGTGATGTAGACATACTTCAAGCGATGTGCGGACCGCCTGGAGCTGCAGGGCGGCAGACTGGAGAGGAGACAGTGGAATTTGTTCTTGGGAGGCGTCGGCTGCGTCACCTGTCTCCTCTGCTTCTCTCCTCTACTGTATCTTCTGCCTGTTCAAGATGGTGCTCGGCGGCAGCGTGAGGATGACATCATCAGATTGCGCTGCTGCACAGCGGCATCTGGTATAATCAAAGCCTTATTCGCAGCGGTGTTCAGGATATTGAATACAGTGAAACGTCACTTTGGTCTTTATTGAATCCCGGCTAAAAAAGTTAGGCGGGTTTGGAGAGATCTGCAAATTAAAATATGCAGCAGAGAGAAAGCACAGTTCTTACAATTAATACAGATTGCTGCATTATGTTTTATTGCCTGCTGATGATTCCATTGTAGGATACTGTAGCAAAACATGAAGTAATGCTATTAAGTGATAAATGTATCTGCATCCGTGTATGGTCAGAATATAACAGAAAATGTAAAATGGCTCAGTAGGTGAGAAGTTTTTTCCACTTGTAATACTGCATCTATTTCTCAAGCCTAAATACCAACAGAGCAACATGCTGAGAAATAGAATGGTTAATTTAGCAACCGTGCTCTGTGCAAATGCAAAGGACTGCTACAATGTGATCATTTTCTGTAACCAAATGTTCTATTCTATAATATATATATATATATATATATATATATATATATATATATATATATATATATATATATATAAAATGTTTTATTTAAATTCAGGATCTATTTACATATAGTTCAGAGGACCTAGTTAAATAAAATGAAATTGGAAGGTAGGACCTGACTGATCTGGGGTTACCTTGGCATAGTGGGCAAGCTTATCACATATTTGGCCAAAGGATGAAGAGACAAAAATAATGATAAAATGTTAGGTTTTAGTGAATTTGAATGTCTGTTGATCTTGTATTTTTTCCTTCTTATGCCAACTTTTGTATGGACTGGTATGAGAACAATTTTGTTTAGGCAATTTTACTCTGTCCCAGAAACTGGTCCGAGCAGGTGATCCATACAAATCTATGGCACAGATATATATTCACTCCCGAAGCTGGTGTCTTTAGATGCCTGTGCAGCTTGCTGTACAGTATGTGAGTCAGACCACAAGAGCACTCAACATTTACTGAGCTTAAAAGTTGCACGAATGCAGGTGTTGACACTACACAGCCATTAACCATTGGCAGAATTCTATCATCCTTTTTCATCCCTTATATTAATGGGAAATTATTCAATGTCACCTTTCATTCCCAGTGACAAAAGAAATATGAAATTATTTCAACGTGAAGCATTTTGGATTTTCCGTTTAGAGACATTTTTCCCATGTGGTCTCAACGAGGACCTGGATTACACTTGCTTTTTGGGTGATAAATAGGGAGTTACATAAGGTCCCCTTTTTACTTGTAATACTCCATTTACTAGCTCTTCTCTATATGGGTTAGCTACCATTTATTTATTATCTGCATTTGTTAATCACCAGAATAAGTACAGTACATAAGAGATTATTTATTCCTTCTGTATTTTTTTTGTCTATGCTGTGCTGTTATTTATTTACTCACGTTTGTTGCCCCAGCCTTCTTCATCAGGGGTGGGCAACTCTAGTCCTCAAGGGGCACCAACAGGTCAGGTTTATAGGATATCCCTACTTCAGCACAGGTGGCTCAATCAGTGGCTCAATCAAAGACGGAGCCACTGATAGATCCCCTGTGCTGAAGAGCCACCTGTGCCATCATCGACTGAGCCACTGATTGAGTCACCTGTGCTGAAGCAGGGATATCCTTAAAACTTGACCTGTTGGCGGCCCTTGAGGACTGGAGTGCCCTCCCCTGATCTACATCCTATGGATACGTGCAACTTTTCATTGCAATTTTCCCCCTGCTCGAGAAAGATCCGGTGAGGATAAATACAATCGACCGTCTCAATAAATATGTAACTATTATCCTTTTGCTAAATTACATTTGGATTTTTCCTTTATTGCTTTATTGCTTTATTTTTTAACCACCTCTCTGCCAGGCGTGCCTGCTATACATTATTTGAATTGGCCTCTTATACCTCTGTAAATTCTGAATTCAAGTTAAATCATGTAAATACATTCTCTTCCAGTATTGAAGAGTGTAAGTGGCTATCATTTGCCAAATCTTTTACTAAGTACTCTACAGTATATGCTGAATTGACATACTGTAAGGATGTGTCAGTGTCATTATTGATTCCTTCTTATTGTGTCGTTTTAACTACTTTACTCCACTTCGGAAAACATTAGCAATATCTTATTCATCCACGTGCATAATATAGGAAGTGAAGACACTTAAAACATGTCTGAAGAGAAATACAGGGAATATTACGTGTCCATACGTGCTGCTTCTTTTGTATGTATCTTTGTTTATATAGCGCCACTAATGTGCATAGCGCTTCACAGCCGTAATACACATGCCAATCATATAGATAACAAATAATACAAATAACACATAAAGGGAAGAAGTGATTCAGACATAAAAGTAACATTTAGGAAAATGAGTTCCTGCTCCGAAGAGCTTACAATCTATTCCCATTATAGTCATGTAATTCACTAAAAACTATCACCAGCAGCAGCAATAGTACAATAACATCTGAGACCTTATAAATACCGTATATATATATATATATATATATATACAGTATATATATATATATATATACACAAAAACCAATGAAGTAGCGCTATAGATTGCACTTGTACGCATGTGGTAATAAAATGATATATCTAATTAATTAATGCAACGTGTATATGAAAATAGTGACTACCAATAGTGTATGGGCTAAATAATAAGCATCAATGTTAATGTTAATCAAGGCCAGGCGATCTGCACCTGGTTTCATTTGCAAAAATTACACACACACACACACACACACACACACACACACACACACACACACACACACACACACACACACACACACACACACACACACACACACACACACACACACACACACAATACTGTAAACAGTAAATACAGAATATATATTAATCAAACCAGTAAGTGTTCAAAATGAAAGAATAAAGTCCAAAGACAGGCAATAGTGGTGGATCTTGATGGAGCGGGCTGCTGTTTCAAAATTATTTACAGGCATACCCCGCATTAACATACGCAATGGGACCGGAGCATGTATGTAAAGCGAAAATGTACTTAAAGTGAACACTCCCCTTTTCCCACTTACAATGCATGTACTGTACTGCAATCGTTATATACGTGCATAACTGATGTAAATAACGCATTTGTAATAGGCTCTATAGTCTCCCCGCTTGCGCACAGCTTCAGTACAGGTAGGGAGCCGGTATTGCTGTTCAGGACGTGATGACAGGCGCATGCGTGAGCTGCCGTTTGCCTATTGGGCGATATGTACTTACTCGCGAGTGTACTTAAAGTGAGTGTACTTAAAGCGGGGTATGCCTGTATGTTGCCACATCATAAATACCTAAAAGAGAAATATAAGCATATAAAAAAAATATAAAAAGGGGGGACAGCCCTATTGTGTGGTAAATACAGCTGAACCCCGTTATAACGCGGTCCTCAAGGGCCACCCGATCCGACCGCGTTATAACTGGGGTCACGCAAAAAAAATTCAGAAATGGCCACCACTTGCCCGAGCGGAAGGAGGGAGGAGGCAGGAGTGAAGTGCCAGCAGCCCCACCACAAGCCCCCAGCAGCCCAAGCAGCTCCACCACAATCCCCCAGCACTTCCCCCATCAGCCCCAGCACTTCCCCAGCAACCCCACCACAATCCCCAAGCATATTGGGTACAGGGAGGAGGCAGGAGTAAGGCACTGAGAGCCACAGCACGTTCTCCCAGCAGGCCCACCATGATCCCCAGCACTACCAGAGGTAGGGGGGTATGTGTGTGTGTGTGTGTGTGTGTGTGTAAAGGTTGGCAAAAAAAAAATTATAATTTTTTTTTTAAATATTCGGGGTCCACGCTCACACCGCGTTGTAAGCGGATCTGCGTTATAGCGGATCACGCTTTAACGGGGTTGAGCTGTATTATTATTGTATTTGAATCAAACCATTGATCCATGTACTACAAATAAAACCATATCCAATGGTTACTAACCATTACCAATAGATATAAAATTATCTATGTCATATGAAACTAGATGTTTATATAGAAAATCTATACATTATTAAAATACAATTGCTATGATAAAAATGAGTATACTAAACTTATTTATTCTGTGGTGGGTAATAATGCAAGCTGAATTGACTGGAAGATAGATGGATAAATATTTGATATTTTTTTTTTTATTTCAAACATTTTTATTGTTTTCTGACAGGGGTACATTCACATCACATGGTTGTTTATAGACAGTAAACTTAATTAACATATACATTTAAAAGTGAACAACCCGAAGCATCTCAAAGTTGATTGATCAAGAAGAGTCGATCTGCTCCTAGTATTTTGTAACCTCCTATGCATTTAGATTCTATTATGTAGATCCCCGTCCGGGAGAATTAACAGTTATAGGAGGATCTTAGATCAAACCCCTTATATTAGTACTGTAAAGGATAGACAGAGAGAAAGAGGGGGAAAAGAGAGAAAAACAGAAGGAGAGGGGAGAGACGGGATAGGAACGGGGAAACCATATCTCATTTTTAATCTCTTTAATTATAAGGCCACTGTGCCCAAACTTTCTCATATTGTACTATATTCTGTTTCAGGAGCGCCGATAGGTATTCCATAAGCTTGACCTCGCTTACCTTGCGAAGGACCATTTGCTTCGAAGGGGGTTTAATCTTTTTCCAATTAGCTGCTATTGAGCAGCGAGCCGCAGTCAGGATGAACGAAGCCAATTTTTTAAGAGGGACAGAGATATCTTCGATGGGTTTCGCGAGTAGGCATATCAGCGGGTCCATCCGTATCTCAACTCCTACCGTCTCCTCAACCAATGAGCATATCATATTCCAGAAAGTCTGGATCTTTGGGCATGTCCACCATATATGCACCATATCTCCTCTCTGGCCGCACCCCCTCCAACAGAGGTCAGACAAGCCAGGGAAGATCCGGCTCAGCCTACTCGGGATTAAGTACCATTGATATAGAATTTTATATATATTTTCCTTAGTAGTAGTGCAAATAGAAGTTTTGGCTGCTGCTTCCCAAATATCCTCCCATTCATCTCTGTCTATATCAAGATTGAGGTCTTCAGCCCATTTCATCATATAATTGTGGTTGACGGGACTCCTGGACCGTGCTAGCCCCGCGTAAATCTCTGAGATCAGACCCTTCCGGTATGTGCCTACCATACACATCTTTTCAAAAGACGTTGGACCTTCAAATTTGGATGTTTGGGAAATTGTTAGGAGAAAGTGTCTGATCTGAAGATAACCATAAAGTGGGAGTTTCAAGGGGAGGCATTTCTCCTGTAAATCAAGTAACGGAATAATAGTCCCTTTGTCTATTAGATCTCTTGCTGATTTCATATTAGCCAAACTAAATGCTTTAAGGTTCCCTGGGACACAACCCGGAGGGAATTCTGGGTTACCAAAAATGGGAGTGAGTATGGAGGGTGAAGACGTCAGTTTATATTTTTTTCTTGTTTTTGTCCAAATTTTCCACGTGCATCTCATTGCTCCCAGGCCTGTTCTGTCCGATATTATCTTCTCTCCCCCTCCGGACCAAAGTATTGCCCCGAGTGAGAGGGGAGCGACACAGGAGGACTCAATTTCCAACCAGCCACAAGACACTGGATCGTTGTTCCAAACTATCGCTTGTTTTAGGTGGGTCGCTTGATAATAATTAATTATATCTGGTACTCCCAGACCTCCACACTCCCGTGGTGCCAACATTACCGATCTAGCCACCCGCGGCTTTTTGTCCTTCCAGATAAATTGGAAAATACTATTTTGAATGCTTTTGAGGTCTGCCAGCGGAACACAGACCGGGAGTGTCTGGAAGACGTATAGTAGCCTGGGAAGGATGTTCATCTTAACAGATGTCACTCTTCCGAGCCATGAAATGTGGTACTTGTTCCAGCACTGGAGGACGAGAACGAGGCAAAAAAGATGAGAGAGAGATTCCTTGAAAGGGGGTACAGCCATCGATGTATCAGTAAAGCCTATCGGAGAGCAAAATTTACTGATAGGGCTTCCCTTCTAGGTGACCATCACATCTCAGTTCAGGACCCCAAACTCATTAGATTTATTGGTACGTATAACAACCAATGGGCAGAGATAAATGCAATTCTGCAAAAACATTGGCCCATTCTTTTGGAGGATCCTGACCTTAGCGATGTATTGCGACCAACTCCAACTTTGGTTAGCAGGAGGGCTTTGAATTTAAAGGACCAGCTAGTTCACAGTCATCTTAGACCACTAACATCAAACACGTGGCTAACTAATAGATCTGTGGGCAATTTCAAGTGTCAGGGATGCAAAGCTTGTACCCATCTGTCCCTGTCCAATACGTTCCAAAATTGGAATAATACCAAATGCTTTAAAGTTAGACAGTTTATCAACTGCAGGACAAGGGGCGTTATTTACCAAGTCATCTGTCAATGCACCAAAAAATACGTTGGCAAGACTATACGTGAGTTCCGCCAGCGTATTTTGGAACACCTTGGGGCTATACGCAATCATTTGGACACCCCTCTAGCCAACCACATACATCATGTGCATGACGGTGACATCACTAATCTCTGCTTTATGGGTATTGAAAGTGTCCCCGCCAATCCAAGAGGGGGTGACTGGAACCGCCTGATACTACAAAAGGAGTCCAAATGGATTTATCTATTGGGCACACTGGCACCCAGAGGGATCAATGAGGGCTTTTTATTTTCACCTTTTATTTCAATTGTTTGTAACATCAACCCATTGATCCTATCCCACTGTGATCTTAGATGGCTAATAGAACTGTTTTAATTATCCCTCCCCCATCAACATCCTTCTTCCCTTCGCCTTCCTCCTTCCCCTCCCCTCCCTCCTTCCCCCAGTTCCTTTCCCTTCACCCCCCCTCCCCTCCCCCTCCAGTCAGTGTGACTATGTATTTATCAGCATCTTCATCCTTACTGATTACTCGTATCTCTGTAATAACATTACACACAGTCTATTTGTCAGATATTTTTATTGCACAGGATCACTGTCCACTGATTTAGTCTGTGTTACTTAGGAACTTGCTGATTACCTGCAAGACATTAAAGTGGTTATACACAGCTGTACTGCATAACACTTTGGTCACTAAACACTATTTATACCTGGTCTGTAGCTCTCCACGTCACCACCTTTGAAAAAGCGCCTCAGCGAAACGTGCGTCAGGTGGGAGGCGGCTACAGGACTGACGTCATGACGCTCACATGCCGGTTAGAGGGTGAGAGGCACTGCTAAGTGCCGGTTTGCTTGCTAGGAGGTACCTCGAGTGGCTAATTGGTAATGTATACACTTAACCAAGGGATTGTATACTCTATGAGCATTTTTGTGTAAGCTGCAGCATCACTGAGCCCTATTGGCATTTATGCTGGCACTGGAGCTATAATCTAGCTGCACGTGTGTGTACTATCGCACGGCTCTGTATACTCACAGAAGGTACCGTATATACTCTAATATGGGGGAACAAACTTAATGGTATTTTACCATCTGCAGGATTAATCAGCTTCCACAACCATGATGTTGGTTTTGTGGATATAACGCTGCTGCAGTGAGGGTGTTTTGAACTGTGTGTATATTTTCACCCCTCCTTGTTTTGTTCTGCCTTATAACAGCAGCTGATTTACGTCTGCTGTTTGCATCAAACCTTCCCCTCTTTTATGTTTGTTTGTTGTCACACTGCAGTATATTCGTTGCTTTATATCGCACATTTTATTAAGGGGCTTTAACTGGATACGGACTAGATCCGTGCCCCAGAGCCAGTTATCACACTTTGTGAGCTCTTGTGCCCAATATACACTACTGTCATCACTTAGGCAGTGAGTCAACATCCATCTACTATATACCCAGTATCTTCAAGAGGTATATACATGTGTAAGATCAGTCCCATGTTACCTGTTTTATTTACACAGGCTTTTTAAACTTTTTTATTGCTGCACTAGGAGGTTTACTCTCATATATGGGTTTCTTCTCTGCCATTAGTCAGTCTGGTTAGATTTTGATCAACCACCTAGTTTGCAGTTTAAGGACTAATTAATGTTGTCTGTTTTTTGTGTTTTGTTACCAATGTCAGTTGGATTTTTGGTTCTAATGTTTTGACAATTATTTTAACTAGTTGAATTAAAAGATTACATTTTAAATCATTCATCTTTACACTATCACATACAACGAGTGCTGTCAAAAAGGGTGCTTTTGTTTTCTAGTATTAAACCTTCTAATAACAAGTGCAGTGATAGAGTACACACACACACACACATATATATTTATATAATTATGGTGGCATACACACTTGTATATGTTTGGAAAGTGATTGATAAAGGAACCTTTTGTAAGGCAAAGAGCAAAACGAGGATTTACAGAAAATGGAACTGGAAGACCACATATCCGTTCAGCGCTGTATAACTGTGCTAGACTAGTATGCTGGTGTATTTGCACTCACTTAAACCAAGTGGAGACAATGTACCTAGAGCAGTGATTCTCAACCGGGGTTCCGCGGAAACCTGGGGCTCCGTGGGGAGCAGTCCCAGGGGTTCCACCTAGCCGCTCTAGCAGTTTCCTGGCTCTCCCCTTGGCTCTCCCTCCTCCTGGCTCTCCCTCCCCCAGGCTCCCCCCCAAGAGCCCACTCACAGACGTTCTCTAGCAGTTCTCTAGCATCCGGTGCCTGCTGCTAGCGAGCGTGTGCCTGTCTGCCACCGCCTGCTGCCCCTAGCCGCCTCCTGCCTGCAACCGCATCCGGGATGCAGCTGGCTGAGGTATGGGGGGCGAGAAGGAAATGGGAGATGCAGGGGCGGGGGAGATATATGGGAGATGCAGTGGGGGGTGATATGAGGGAGATGGGAGATGGGGGGGTGATATATGGGAGATGAAGGGGGTGTGATATGAGGGTGCTGGGAGATACAGGGAGGTGGGTATATGAGGGTGATGTGAGACGCAGGGGGTGGGTATATGTGGGTGATGTGAGATGCAGAGGTGGGTATATGAGGGTGATGATGAAGGGTGCTGGAGGAGATAAGAGGATGATGATGAAGGGTGCTGGGGGAGATATGAGGATGATGATGAAGGGTGCTGGGGGAGATATGATGATGATTTTACCCGAGTGGCCCGATTTTTTTAAAATATGTATGGGGGAACGATCTTGTAAAAATGTATTGAGGTGGTGGGGGCTTTTAAAATGTATTGAGGTGGTGGAAGTCTTTTTAAAATGTATTGTGGAGGTGGGGATCTTTATAAAATGTATTGGGGTGGCTGAGGTCTTTTTAATATGCATTGGCTGGGTCATTTTTAATATGTATTGGCAGGGGCGGATATTTGTATTATGTATTGCAGGGTGGGGTTACATGTATTTAGGGAGGTGGGATTTTTTGGTATGTATTTTGTGTGGGGGATTGAGTGAGTGGGGTAATTGACGGGAGGTGGGGGTGAGTGAGAGGAGAGAGGGGAGGGAGAGTCAGGAAAAGACTGAGTAAGAGTGAGACGAAGGGGAGATAAATACATGCGAGGCGGGAGGGGGGAGAGTGAGTGAGATGGAGGGGAGAGAAATACATGGGTAGAGGGTGGGAAATAGAGGGGGCTTGTGAGGTGTGATATTAACCTATGGCTGCGCTTATAGTGCCGGCGACGCTGATGTCAGGCTGCGGTCGCTGGAAAAATTAAATTGAAGTGACTTCCAGTGATCGTGACCAAGCTGTCGCGCCGTCCTGTCGCTCCTACTATAAGCGCACATGACCGCGTCACATTTGTTTTGATGCGACATCGCCAGCACAATAAACACGGCCTAATGTGTGTCAGCCAGATAGGGGTTCCCCGAGTTTTTTTCGAAATACTTCAAGGGTTCCTCCAAACAACAAAGGTTGGGAATCTCTGGTATGCAGTGTTAATTCTCTGGTGCTGGGTTGCTGGGGTCATTTGACCGTAGCTTGCCCCGATGATTAGAGACAATTACCCTTGCTCCATCTGTACTTGCCCCTCTTAATACATAATTCCCTCTGGTTTCCAAATACAGGCTTTATGATTTTAGCAAATCAAAACGGTTTGCTGTTTCATCCACAAAGTAATTTGTTGTGTTTTATTGGTTAGAACGTCCTGTTTGGATATTGTAAGCTATCGCTAATAACATTTAAATGTAACTATGGCAACAGAAATGTAGCATACGTCAAGGCAGATTTCATGGCAAAGTTAATACATATTCAGGTAAACTCAATATTTTGACACTGAAAAATAATATTAGGAATAAAAAGCTCCCAGTTGATCTGTATGTAGTATGTAGTATGTATGTATATCTTTATTTATATAGCACTATCCATGTACGTAGCGCTTTACAGCAGTAATTCACGTCACATAATAATATAATATATAATGACAATAAGCACTTGAGACATAAAAGTAACATTAAGAAAAGGAGTCGCTGTCTCGAAAAGCGTACAATACAAGTGGTGAGAACTTGCAGAGACAGTAGGAGCATGGTATAAGTGCGTCAGCAAGGGGGCAAGGTCAGTGCATATGAGATATATAGTATCCGCCAGTGGAGCAAACCATATGCTTCATTAAAGAGGTATGTTTTAAGATGGGCCTTAAAGGTATAAGAATGCACTGTATGCATATGTTTGTGGATGTGCTACTGTATTCTTATTTAGGCACCCAGCCCTAAAGTTATTAACCACTTGAAAATCATAAAACGAACTCTACAAATCTTAAATAAGTTGATATATTGTTGAGCTTTTCCAATGTGCGATATGGCAACCCTTCCATATGTATCCAAGCAGGGCTGCACACTGACATTCAGATTATCAATCTAATTGGAAGCAGGAATATGCCAATTGTACAAGTATTTTGAATTACAATTCTTAACAATAGAAGAACGCAGAGTGTGAACGTCTGAAAAAAAGGAGTCTTGGTCTCATGTACCAGCTACTGTACATCTATGGAGAAAAGTCAAACATTTCAGTCCCACAAAAAAAGTACCACTCCAGGTAGCATAATTAACATTAGACACATACTTAAAGAAAGTGGCAAAACATAATATTGTGTCTACCTTCAGATAAACCACACTATTCTTCATCTATCCATACTCCACACTCTTTAACTTGGGACATTGGAGAAACAGACGAGTAAGAAAACAATACGAAAATATATCAAATCAAAATGCATTGACCGGTCAGGAAATAATACAATCAGACCTTATGTAGATACACACAGACTGAAACTGAGCTGTTATTCCACTTCTGTTTTTATACCTGTAGCTGGCACGTTGTTAAACATGCTTTTTGCTGGGAGTCACTGGAATCATCAGGCTAGCAGAATTCATCACTGCAGTTACTCAGTCGCAGTTTAATTGAATACCCTCTCGGCTACATAAACTGAATTTTTTAGATTCCAAATGACGGTTAAATATTGTAACAAGATGAGATGTGCTATGTTGCATATGTTCTTGTCACATTAATATTTGTGATGAATGTCTGGACAATGGAGGCAGCAGCTGATTTTTTTGGTACAGTATGTTGTGTGGATCCACATGTAATGCAACTCAAAGCCTCCGTGTTCTTCCTATACTAATTACAGGTTGTGTAAATGCACTATGGATTTATGATTGACCAGGGAGTTTAAAGCTCTAGTAGCCCTACTGGTTTTTGGAGTGTACTGTACATTAATTACAGATTGTGGTACTTTATAAGTGACCATCTTGAGAGCTCTTTTTATAGATGAAATTATAGAGTGCACTTGATGAAGAGTCCTGTGAGATTACAAATCTTGTCTACCTTAATTTCATCAATGAAGAACTGTTGTGTTGGTCTCCTAAAAGGTTTCACAGCTTCTGACTTGGGGTCAGATATATGAAGCGCTGTTAAAATGGCGTTATTTTAATATGCATGTAAATACCACTAAAAAAAGTAGTTATACATCATTAGTTCTTCTATCGGAAAAAACGTGCGATGTGCCCTCAAAAGTACCGTTATTTCTCGCGAGTAAGATGACGTTGCCCTTGAAATGGCGACTATGGTGCGGAATGGTTCTAAAATGGTGGGAAAACATTGTGAGACTATGCTATTAGCAGACTATATACACCGCTGATTTCAGCCGGAGAAGTGTGAGGAGTGTAACACAGGAGTGAGGACAGAAGGAGTGTGAGGAGTGCTGGTGAGTGCAAGAGTGAGGACAGGAATAGTGTGAGCAGTGTAACACAGGAGTGTGGACAGGAGTGTGAGGCATGCTGGTGAGTATAGGAGTGAGTACAGGAGAAGTATGAGGACTGTTGGTGAGCATAGAAGTGAGGACAGGAGGAGTGTGAGGAGTGCTAGTGAGCATAGGAGTTAGCACAGAAGAAGTGTGGTGAATGCTGGAGAATGCAGGAATGAGGACAGGAGGAGTCTGTGGAGTGGTGGTGAGCAGTGGAGTGAGGACAGCAGGAGTGTGAGAAGGGCTGGTGAGCGCAGGAATGAGGAGAGGAGGAGTAGTTAGAATGGAGGGTTCCATGATCAGGGCAGGAACACGCCAAGGTAGGAGCAGTGGGGAGGAGGGCATAAGAGAGTGGCATAGGTTTGATGGGCGTGGGAGGAGCAGTCAGGGAGACAGGGAGCAGCATCAAAGCTCACAGGAGGATAATGTCCAGCCTCCTCCAAGTGATCATGGTACAGATACAGTGTGAGGCAGTGCCCCAGGAACCTCAAGTATACAGAGTAAGAGAATGTAGCACTAACTGCAACTTATTGCTGCCTGTTATGATGTAATTCAGGGCAAATTTGCCTCAAAAACAGAAATGTCTGTAAAAAAAATGCCAAATGGAAGGCAATAGCGGATGCAGTAAACAGTGTGGGTATTGTACATAGCACAGTACAGCCCTGAAAGAAATGTTATGCGGATATCAAACAAAAACTTACTGTAAAGCAACAATGTCTGGTTACCTGTTTAGGCCTCTAATTCCCTCTGATATCGTGGCGGGCATCCAGGGAGTCCGAGGCACAAGCAGCACAATTCCAGGCGAGGAAGCAGGGAAGCAAATTCTAAGCTGGAACATGTGAAAATGTTAATAACAATATTACTTACTAATGACATACCTTAAATGTATATATATATATATATATATATATATATATATATATATATATATATATATATATAATTTTACGCCTTATTGTTTGTCTATAAAGTCTTACAAATGTAATCTGATTTATATCATTGTTCTATTAGGGTTTTACATGTGCCTGGGAATAGTTTGGTGGCATTCATATCAGGACAATGAAATGTGCAGTTCTCAGACATTAGAATAGTATGAGGTATGAGGTGAAACCTCGGGTGTGCTGCAGAATATGCGTGCGTGTTGCTAAGAAACAATGATAATTATAATAACACACACAGCCACTGCTAATGATTGTTGTTTGACAAATAATTGTACAGTCACATAATAACCCCATACGTCAATAATGTTTACACTACAGACTGTGTAATGTGTTATACATATTACCAAAATATATACTGTAATAGAACGTTTTAAATATAATACAGTATTTCACAAAATAATAACATGGTAATGTACTGGCGTTCATACATGACCACACAGTGAAAAGAAACATTAATGTGAATATCTCCAGGTTATTTATATTATTCCACCTACATACTGTAACAGTGTGATACACAATGTGATTGTTGCATAACGATTTATCAGCCTAATATAAGATTATACAAATACAGGTAGATATGAATATAAAATTGTGAATAGAATAATAATTCTACTAAAAACTCTAGTGAATACATAATGTACATACCATTAGTTTATAGTCACATACAACATTCATAACTGTAAATCCTCAATCAATTAACGACAGACTTAACAGTTAGTACACATACATGTAATAAATACTAGACTAAAACACGTCAACAGTAAAAGTGTCCAGGTGACGTCTTACTTTCATGTAAATGTTGACAATGTTTAAGACATGTGAGGTGCAGTCTATTTCACATATTTTTTTATATTGTTTATATCTCATAAGTGTGATATGTGTAAATTAGATGTAGGTAGATATTACTGATGGTTTCAGCCATGAAGATGAGAACAGCCTTAATCCATGCTGGGGTAAGTACTTTAATTCTTAGTACAGGCCAACATTGATTGCCATTGTGGCTATGTCGGTCTCCCTTTAGGGGTCTAGGCAGGCAAAGTGAAAATCAATAAATGAAAGGTAGAAATTGCAATGTGCATGGTGTTATTTGTAAACACGTTATTCATCATTTGTTAGGTATGTTGGTAACGGCCAAAGGTCGTCGTATTGACATTTGGTTTATTGGGCTATTGACAGTTATAACTGAGAGTGTGGGTAGGTGCTAACCCAGTTATATCCTTAGTGGTAAGTACAGCATTGCATGCCAATGGCTCACTAGCCAGTAATGTGACCAAGGTTTGGTTGGTAGTGTAGGTTATGAAACCATTTTAGCCCTTTGTGGTCAGCTATTCATGAAAGCACATGACCAGTTGACCAGCCAGGCTCACAAGGGGTTAATATTTACTGTAATGTATTAAAATAACTACTTCATCACCTAGTCCATACTGGTTTCATTTGTATTGCCTATGTATGAAATTTCCCATTGATTGGCCATTATATGCACACCTGTATGAAGGATAGGCCTAATGCCAGCATGGAGTAGGTGATAAAGAAAAGGGGCGTTATTGCAAGCGTTAACTCCGTTCCGATAAATATCCGAACTGTATGTATTGCAGAATTTTACTAAAAAAAATGCGGTATTATGACTGTTTTTACCGATGCCAATATTTTGAATGCGCCCACAAAAAAAGCGTGATATTTTTGGTGGTGCGACATTAATTTATTGCACGATAAAAAATAGCGCACTTTTTTGGGTCGCTAATACCGCATTTTTAGGCTACTGCAGCTTGATGTATCCAGCCCTAAGAGTTAATCATGTCATTTACACTCTGAACCCCCATTAAAATAGTTTGTATTCAGCCAGTGACGGTCCTGTTCATTGAAAATTGGTACTTACAGTAAAGCAGAATTGCAAAAACAAAATTCAAGCTTTCACAAATACAGTAGGTGCTCAAATTTGCATCTACACATTATTGTTTCTCCTCTTGGCTATTACATTATGTCCCTTAAAGCTGCAGACCAAGCAATATCCTGCATGTGTGTTTTCTTTATTAATAAATCAGTTCTAAACTAGGAGAAAATACTTGTAGCATTTTTGTTTCTATAGTGACCATTTACAAAGTCACATCCCCTTCCTCTTCTAAAACAGGCTCCGGCACACCCTTTTTGAGCCCTGCCCTCTCTCTAGCAGGGCACCAATTGTATCTAGTGATTGCCTGGTCACATGTTTTCCCCCACAGAACTTTGCATCTTTGGTCCTCTTCTGCTGCCCTGACAGCCATTTAGTGAACCCCTGAGCCCAACCTTCGCTGATCGATCACAGGAGTATGGATTGATCGACAACTTAGCTAATTACTTATCATTGTGTGGATTGTAATGATGCACGTATTAAAGGGGGGGGAGACAGCTTGGACTGCTGCTTTAATAGAGGGGTGCTCAACTCCAAGCCTCCTCAACAGGTCAGGTTTTCA
The DNA here is from genome assembly GCF_040206685.1 of Ascaphus truei. Lineage (NCBI taxonomy): Eukaryota > Metazoa > Chordata > Amphibia > Anura > Ascaphidae > Ascaphus > Ascaphus truei. Next base: position 104,372,100 of record NC_134489.1, read on the forward strand.
GGATATCCCAGCTTTAGCACAGGTGGCTCAATCTCTGCATTACACTAGGGATCCGTGGGGTTAGTTTATGAATCATTATTTACATTGTCCTTGTTTACTTTAAGGAGAAATGTAGCCCGTGCATGTGGAATAAGCAGTGCTTGATCAAGCGCTGATAAGTGTGAAACGCGTTGGGGTTTTGTGCCCGTCATCTCAGCCTATGCCATGATGTCACAAGTTCAATAAACCCGTTTTTAGCATTTTTTTTATGCTTAGCCCTTTTGCAGTACGCTGCCTATTCTACAAGCATGGACTGTTTGGAGTCAAGATATTCTTGAAGCTCTGAGTACTACCCCAGCTGTTTTCAATATATTTTATGGCCTATTGGACTGAGACTTATCCATTATCGTACAATTATTACTCCAGGGTTATTATTCTCTAGTGGTGAGGGGACCCATCACACTTGACCTTTACCGGCCGGGTTTCATTAAGTTCCCCCTGACAACCTCACAAATTATTCTTAACCGCATATCAGAGTTTTGCATATATACCAAGATTGACGCATGTCATACCTGCACACGGATTGAACAACATACCCACAGTGCCAATTGTATACATGCCACAAACCATTTGCTATGTGGATTTGATTTATGGACTCCCTTTTCATTTGCCCATCAGGGGCCATCATTCACCTCTCGCTCTGTAGCACCGATAAAGGACCTTGTTGTTCTACTTTATTTACTTTAAGGAGGTTACAATTCAACCACTCTCTTAGATATGAAATTCTGTGCTACTTTTTAATGTAAGTTAATGTATCATTTCTATGGATAAAAGCTCCACTAAAAACGCGCCCACTATAAATACAACACATATTTTAGATTATAAATAAACAATATTTAATAATCGCAGCTGCTGTTCCACTGCCCGTCCATGATGCTCCCTGATCTTTTCCGTCTGTATTTCTATTTCAAATAACTTGCCATTGTAATTGGTTTCCTTAGAAAAATGCGATCACTCAAAGTATTTTTTTCTTATTTATAAAAATGTTTTACTAGGAAGTCATACTGTACATTAAGAGTTATCTCTCGATCCCAAGCAGGTCCTGGGCACAGAGTTATGATGACAATGCATGGTTACATTAAATGAACAGAGGTTATACTTTGAATTTAGAGACAGTTAGAGATAATATATGATTATGGGCGGATGTAACAGTTACAGACAAGATTAAAAGGTGAAATTACTTAAACTGGAGGCCGTTTTGAGAGTCTCTGGCAGGTTTTTCCAGTTCTGAGGAGCACGATAAGAGGAGGAGCGGCCAGATTTCTTATTGATCCTTAGGACTGTGAACAGTCTTTCAGAGTCAGATCTTCCAGTAGGTGATAAGTGCTGCATGTGGTAGGGGTGAGGAGCTTGTTCAGATAGGTGGGTAGCTTGCCCAGAAAGTATTTGAAGGCAAGACAGGAAAAATGAATTTTGCATCTGGACTCAAGTGTTAACCAATTTAATTCTTACAGCATTTTGCAGTGAAGTGTGTTGTAGTTACATTGTAGGACAAAGCAGCATATTGAGTTGTAGAGCGTGTCTAGTTTCATAAGGTGAATTTGGGGTGCTGTGCCATATACTATGTCCCCATAGTCTATAATTGGCATTAGGATCTGCTGTGCAAATTTCTGACCAGCGGGCTTAGGGAGGATTTGTTCCTATAAAGTACACCCAGGTTGGTATAGGTTTTGATTGTCAGAATATCAATATGAAACCCAAATATTAAATGAGAGTCAAGACATATGCCCAGATATTTAAAACGAAGGACAGGGGCTAGATGTTTCTAGAATTGGTTCTGATCTGTAGCTCTGACATTGGCAGCATTAGAAATGTAGCCTTTGTCCCAAATATCATCGTTACAGTTTTGTCAGTGTTTAAAAACAGTTTGTTTTGGGAAATCCAGCATTCTAGTCTTAAAAATTCAGCTTAAAGTACATGTCAAAGGACACAGAGACTAGGGCTATGTATGTATAAGACTGTGTCATGCACATACATGTGCATTGAAGCTGCCTTACTAGCTGTAGTTAGATCTTTGATGAACACTGAGAAGAGTAGGGGCCCCAGAACAGAGCCTTGCAGGACACCGTAGGTGATATTCAAGGGGATTGAGTTAGAGCCTGAGATAGACACATGTTGGAATCTACCCAATATATATAAGTGAAAACAGTTCTGTGTTCCCCTATTACAAAGCACTGAAGCTTGTTTGACAAGATAATATGATCAACAGTATCAAAAGCCTTTGCTAAATGTAGGAATATTGCACCAGTGAGTTGTCCCAATTCCATTCTACACTGGATCTCATTGGAAACTTTTAGGAGGGTAGTTACCGTGACGTGTTTGGGGCGAAAGCTAGATGGGAGTTGGCTAAGAACATTTGTTTTTGTATAGTAATCGCTTAATTGGGAGTGGACACATTTATCCATGACTTTGTATATGTCACGCTTATGCTCTCCACACAAGCGAGAGAGAAAGGGAAGGGCCCGTTAGCGAGGTGGGGAGGCCGCAGAGGATACGAAGGGAGTAAGTTGCCGCGCAGCTGTGGATCGGCGCACATAGTCACATGACCACGCGCAACATAATGCGCGACACATCCGGAGGTGCGGTGCCTGGCTCAGAGACACGAGTGATCCAGCTGCACGCGCGCACGCTCTGACAGAGCGGGAGTGCGTGCACCTCTCAGGCACCAACGTGGGGGTAGTGGGAAGCCAACGCTTCAGCACAGGAGTCAGGAACGGGAACCAGGAACTTGAGCATGGAACATGGACATGGAAGGAGCCGGGGAGGTGGAGTCCAGAGCATAAGGTAACATCCACAAGGGAATTGCTTCTTGGAGGACGTCCAGCCTCCTTAAAGGCATAGTGCCAGAAACAGCTAAGTGCAGCGAAACTAAATATAACATAAGGGTTCTTAGTTTAATCCATTGGCCAAGGAATTATAAGCCTGCTACCACGTCAAGGTGAACCCTACTAAGCAGGTACCTACACTACCCGACGGTAAACTAACCTCAGTAGTAAATGAGTGACTGTCCCAGTCTTCTGGAATCCAAAGGAGATGAGTAAAGATCCCAAGGAGGTCCAGGCAGGAACAGCATGCAATGGTAGTACTTGCAGGAACCCAAACAGGTAGCCACTGAGTGCTATTTAAAGGAAGCAGCAGCTGTAAGCAATGAGAAAGTCAGAGGGATGCTTCCTGTCAGGAGGAGGAGGGCAGGATTTGCCAGGAAGCAAGATGGCGTTGTTTGCTTCAGAATCCTTAAAGACACAGGATCTTGACTCGCAGCAAGAGGGCGGTGATCAGAAGAAACCAGGTAAGGAAGGAACACGCCGCAGGGGGCGTGTTCTGCGCATCGTTACAGTATAGTATTGGTAGAAGGGAGATTGGTTTGTTGTAAGATATACTGCTTTTGTCCCCACTTTTGAATACTGGGATAACTCTGGCAGTTTTCCAGGTCTGTGGACATGTGACTATGGCTTGAAGACAAAATAGAATTGATTAGGGAGGCAAGTGGTATGGCATGAATGGGACACTGAGTCGTAGGAACTTTGATTGCACTAGGTCCGGTCCACATTGGCTGTTTAGTTTTAATACAGTATTTGGAGCGCCTGTGTACTCTCCTCTTCAGACACCTGGACACATTTTATACTCTAAGCACTGTTGGGAGGTGTGGAGCTATATGGGTTGAAGTTAATGTTTTGCTTCTTTGTATCCTGTGACAAATTAATATGTTTTGCTTTTCTCTGGGCCCGCTGAATTCAAGCTCAGCTGTTACTTGTTAACCTGTTTGACTAATGTTGGATTCATAATAACTTTGCAAACAAAAAAAGACTAAAAAAACTGTGACTTTGAAGACTGACAGTCAGATAAAAAATGTAAAAACATAACAAGTATTTGTTTTTAAACATGTATAATAAAACATTTTAAAAGTGTCAAGAATTAGCTCCATTTAATCTTTTAAACATTCTCTATCACCGTCCATATTTCACTTTATATAAGTGGGGCTGCCTCTATAAAGTATATGAAGTCTCAGTGTAGCTTGGAAGGTGTAACTATAATGTATGTAGGTATATCTTTATTTATATAGGGCCCACAGCTATGCTTAGCGCATTACACTAGAGACAATACAGTACAGGGAATTATAGTATAATAAGGCAACAAATAGAGCTTACAATCTAAGTGGTATGATGGGAGTCTTACAGAGACAGCAGGTGGGAATAAGTGCAGTAGATGGCAGTCATTGGTAGGAGCGACTGTGGGTGTGGGACAGTAGCCATGAGTCCTAGTTATTGAAATGCTTCATTTAATAGGTGAGTTTTAAGGTTTGTTTTAAAGGTCGAGAGAGAATGTGCTTGGTGTATAATGAATGTGAGGGAGTTCCACAGGTAAGGGGCAGTGAGAGGGGAGGAAAGGAGACAGTTATAGGTAGAGTGCAGGAGACGAGTAGGGGTTAATCTTTAATAAGATTACTGCAAATTTGTATCCCTCTCATTTTTAGTGCACGGATAAAATCCCCTAACTCTAGTCAGAAGTCATTTCATGTTAAAAATATAATGTTAATTCACTTTCTCTAGTGCCAACAACTTTCAGAAACAGACAATGCCTATTAAATATGCTCTCCATCAGTTATTACAATGGATATTAAATGTGCCCATTCCTCGTGACTGAATTGATCAGATATAAGTAATGCACTTGTCCCAATCAAAAATTCAAATTGTATGCGTGTTTTGCAATAATGTTTAGAACAAAACATCAAACCATTTCTACTTCCCAGCTACCAGCCTCTCTGTGCACAGCGGCATGTGTAATGTGCGTGTGTTATTGGCTGTTATTCATAGAAAACTGGAAAGAAAGGGAAGTGCAGACAGAGGCTACAATGTACTGTTATTGCTTTAATGGCAATTAATACGGATCAAATGCCCTTAGAAGGGACTCTATACCAGGAGTGATCAAGAGCCACCAACACGTCAGGTTTTAACGATGTCCTGGCTTCAGCACAGGCAGTTAAATCAGTGGCTCGGACACTGAGCCACTGATTGAGCCGCCTATGCTGAAGAAGAGATGTCCTTAAGACCTGATGGTGGTCCTTGAGGACAGGACTTGGTCACTCCTGCTCTATACAATATTACTCATTTGACTGGGGGTAGGTTTGGCCCCGTGGAGAAGGTGACGCTGGAAAGCATCTTGTGGGAAAGGGGCTATTTGTGATGTTCCTAATCCTAAATGTCTCTATCCTCTCTGACAAGTGTGAATCTGCCATCCGCCTACACCCCTGCTGTCAGAGGGCTATTTGCAGCCTTCCTAAGAGGGTATACTGTGTACAATCCTTGAATATTTGAACATTTTGTTACATTAGATTGATATTATTCTGAATAATAGAATTCAGTGAGTAGTACGGGATTTGACCGGAAGGCAGGAGAGGGATTTCAGCAGGGGAGACGCTGAGACAGATTTAAGAGAGAGTAAAGTGATTCTAGCAGCAGCGTTTAGGATAGTGTAGGGTGAGGGTAGGAAGGCCGGACTGTACAAAGTTACAATAATCCAGATGGGAAAGATTGGTAGCCTGCGTTAGAGTTTTAGCAGTAGAGTGACAAAGGAAAGGGCGTATCTTGGAAACGTTAAAAAAAAGGTTTTAGCTACAATGTGAATGTGAGGGAGGAGTCAAGTATGACACCCAGGCAGCGTGCTTGTGATTCTGTGTGTATGATAGTGCTGCCAACAGTAATATAGAAGGGGGCCATGGGTCGGGCTTGGAAGGAAGTATGAGGAGCTTTGTCTTTGACATGTAAAGTTTGAGTAGGCAAAGAGACATCCAGGATGATATAGCAGAGAATTGAGAAACTTTGGTCTGTACAGCAGGTGTTAGGTCAGGGGTTAAAAAGTACATTTGTTTGTAATCAGCATATAGGTGATTTTTTAACCCAAAAGATGTGATAAGGTCACCTAGAGAGAGTGTGTAAAGAGAACAGACAAGATGTCTCTGGACAGACCCCTGGGGTACCCCCACAGAGAGATTGGCAGAGGGGGAGGAGGTGTTTGCAAATGATACGCTGAAAGTACGATGGGAGAGGTAAGAGGAGATCCAGGATAGAGCGCTGTTACGGATACCAAGAGTATGGAGAATGTGAAGGAGAAGAGGGTGGTTCACAGTGTTCAAGGCTGCAGAGAGGTTTAGCTATATTAACAAAGGTGTAATTACCTTTGTTTTTTGCAGCATAATTAGTTCTTTTGGTGAGGGCTATTTCGGTGGAGTGAGCAGTGCAAAAGCCAGATTGTAGAGGCTCTAGGAGAGAGTAGGAGGTGAGAAAATGGAGCAAGTGAGAGAACATAAGGCATTCATGGAGGTTAGAGGCAAAAGACAGGCGCTTGTTGTATTGGAGTAAAGTTATAACTATTGCGAATTTGAAGGAGGAGGGAAAGGTTCCAGAGTAGAAGGAGGAGTTGAAAATGTGTGTGAGCATAGGGATTATAGTAGGAGCAAGAGCTTTGAGGAGATGGGGGGGAATGGGGTCAAGGTCAAGTGGTAGAGGAAGGAGGAGATCAGCAGTGACACATCCTCCTCTGAAACAGGGGAAAAAGAGTCAAGGAAGGCATGAGGAGAGTCAGTAAGGGGTGAAGGATGGGAGGAGGACACAGAGGGGATCTCTTAATGAATGGAATCCACTTTTGTCTTGAAATAGTCGGCAAAGTCCTGAGGTGAAATGGAGGAAAAAAACAGATTATAGATGGTTGTCTGAGTAGAGAGTCTAAGACAGAGAAGAGTCGGCGAGGTTAGACTTGGGAGTGTTGATTAGTGAACAAAAAAAGGTTTGTGTAGCCTGGGAGAGAGCAGAGTTGAAACAGGATAGGACAAATTTGTAGTGAAGGAAGTCTGCAAGAGTCTGAGATTTCCTCCAGAGGCGTTCAGAGGAGCGAGTGCAGGATCGCAGCACGTTCCAAACACTTGTATTCGTATCACTTGAAAGGTAAGACTGACGTGGATACACAGCGCAGAAGGAATATGTAGCTGTAACAGCTGAATATAAAATAAACAGCAAGACACAGGCTACTCATACTGTATAACACTGTTGGAGTCTACAATGCAACATGAGATTCAAATGACGGTACAACATACTGTACACAAAGATGTTTAGGCTGCAAAATATATTGTATTAGAAGCATTTCAGTAGAAGAGAGAGCAAATAGCGCACAGCCAGGGAGTCAGGTATAAAAAAGTTAATTCCATTTATTTCAGTGCATGACTGATAAAATCATACCCCAAGGGGGAAAAACACACAACCTCCTACGCGTTTCGGACCGGTAGGTCCTTTATCAAGGAGTATGGGATGAAGAGCAAGTGGATGTCTTATATACCCATAACTACATCATAATAATCACCAACACTTGTGAATAATCACACTGCCCCCTGGGCACGCATGTGCGTGACGTCACGCGAGGCGCCACCACAACAGGCACGAATGCCGATGGGTAAACACGCCCCCCGCTCGCGCGCGCATGTTCACCCTGGAAACAGGATAAAACAACTAAAGCTACAAGCCTGTAACTAAGCGATATGTTTCGGCCCACGTGACATACCTCCGGCCCACCGATTGGTCCGAGCGCGCCGACACTCCGCCAATAGGAAGTAAGGCTGGAATGGCTACACGCCCACCCTTCGGTCCCCAAAGGAATGCCGTGAAAGCGCGTATTAACAAACCACACTAGAAATACATATAAAATAGCACAAAATAACACACACATCAACCTGTCTTTGTTGATAAATGAACAGGGTGCCTCATCAATGGGTATGCAACCCCATTGCTCCATATCCCACAATAACAAAACACATAAATAAAAACAAACCCCTGTCACTGCATTGATACCTACAGTAAGTGACAACGGGATATATACAGATTTGTAGTGAAGGAAGTCTGCGAGAGTATGAGATTTCCTCCAGAGGCGTTCAGAGGAGCGAGTGCAGGATCGCAGCACGTTCCAAACACTTGTATTCGTATCACTTGCAAGGTAAGACTGACGTGGATACACAGCGCAGAAGAAATATGTAGCTGTAACAGCTGAATATAAAATAAACAGCAAGACACAGGCTACTCATACTGTATAACACTGTTGGAGTCTACAATGCAACAAGAGATTCAAATGACGGTACAACATACTGTACACAAAGATGTTTAGGCTGAAAAATATATTGTATTAGAAGCATTTTACACTACTTTGTGAAGTTTGTCATACATGATTGAGAGTTGCCTATATTTAGAATAATCTGCATGACATTTGGATACATATTCTTGCAGTCTTATAGAAACTATTTTTACTTGTAGGCAACTGATTCAGCTGGAAGCTATCATCAAAGTGTACATTTCTGCTTTGTGGATTCTAAACGATCAATTTTTATTCAAACAGTCAGTATATGCCTGAAATGTTGTCTTTGTGATCGTGAATAAACAGAATAGAGCCATGCTTCCTTTTCCCAGTGAAATAATATTTTGATAGTATATTTATATCATAAGAAATATAACCCGCTCAACCTAGATTGACCAATGGTCAAAGACACAGATCGGTGCACAAGGGTAGGTAATGAACACTGAGAAAGAAAGAAACCCCGGTGGAGCAGAGGCACTACCTCCCGGATAAGTCCCTTGATATTGCACTCAGGATCTGTGATAATAATTAGATAGGGCACTCTCCCCTCACAGATCCTGAGTGCAATATCAAGGGACTTATCCGGGAGGTAGTGCCTCTGCTCCACCCGGTGTTACTTTCTTTCTCAGTAGTATATTTATATATAAAATGTACAGATCCATGAAAGTTTCTCTTATTTTCAACTAACAGGAGCATGAAACCACAGACACAACTTGCACTACGGGGTAGATACTCCTGTTAAATGTTTATTGATACATTTAATGTGGTTATCGTCATAATGCAGATCCACAAAGGTGATTAGCGTTACGATTAGAGATGGGGAAATTTGTTTCACAGATTTATATCCTCCGCGGATCGTCTAGTTTCTTTGGTCCGTGGATATCCGTGAATCAGTCTCGGGGCGATTCGTCTTTTCCGGAATTTTTTTTATCACCGACAATCCAATCAGCGGTTGTCGTAATCGATAATTAGGTCATACCAAATCCTTCCGTTACTATCATCCACACATGATAATCATAGTGTTATTTCAAGGATTAGCATACAAAGAAAAAGGACCGTTCTTAAGTGGTACCCACAGGATTTTACTGAGTGTTTGTCTTAACCCTTTCATTGCATGTGTCACACAAAGGTATATATGATGGAACATGTTAATGGCAGAAACACATCAACAGATGCATCTGATATTGTGTAATGTTCATGTAATTAACTATACTATGTTTTCTATGATGTAAGGAAATGAAGGATATGTTTGTGTGGCGTAACATGTTATACTGTATATAATCTTCACAGTATTAAGTATGGGTGTACAATAATAAGTCTTCCTATCAGAACAAGAATTACCAATGGACAAAGTTGGCAAAATAACTTTTATTCACACACAGTTAATTCACTGTGTGTGAAAATAAACTCAGAACTAATTAACAAAATATAAACCAGAACTATATAAACAAATGAAATATACATAAAGTTCAGCGACTCCTCGTAGCAGGCGAATTGACAGACTCACTCTGACCCCTGGTGCGAGATCTGCCACTTCTCAACCTAGGCACGGGCAGTGTAGGTGGCTTTGGGGGTTCACTGTATGGAGGAGTATGAGGTAGAGTTGCAGCCAACATAGAGACCCCTGATTTCGGCAGGAACTAGCTGGAAGCAGTGGGTATTGTGCCCATAGATGATGGCCGTAAGCTCTCCAGCCCATGCTGCATTGCCCACATGAGGCTATTGAGGGCTTCTGCTATCTGCCTCATGCCATTTAGCAGTGCACTGGTTTGATGCCATATAACATGGGTCATGATGCGGTGGGGGTGATGAGCAGCTTGCTCCCGGCAGCATGAGCTCTCCTCCATCCGCCGTGACATCGCCTCAATCAGGCAGACCTGGACCGAGAGGTTTGTGGGTGCGCATTGCTGCCTCTCCTGCTGATGTGCCAGATGTGCTGAGGTGTGGTGCTTGGGTGCAGCTGGAGCAGTATCGCGGATAGCTGGAGCAGCGGCTCAGGCAGCTGGAGCTCTTCCACCAGGGTCTCTATAGCCTCGAGCAATGGCTGGGTTCTTGATGGTCCTGCAAAAAAAAACGACATTAAAATCGAATATAGTCATACAGAACATGGGTACATATAAGCAAATTTGAATAAATTTGGTTTGCATTTTTTAACATCTCTTTATTTCGAGAAAATTTTAGCAAGACAATAACAACAGAGGTCATATATGGCAAGGCTACTGAAAGCTCTATAACAGGGAGTAAAAGAAATAATGATATAATATGGTGGACAACTGGGGTTGGAAACGAGGGAAAGTCAATGCGTGGGTGTCGTGTGAAGTGTTGATAGAAGAGATCACTGAGGACAGCGACAGACTGCAAAGGAGCTCCAATGGACACGTAACAGAGAAACAATATGGATACCTCTGTGGATCCCTCCTGTAACGCTCCTTACTCGGCTGTCCTGCTGGCAGTGTTGCCGTGAAGATCCCGAATTCAACTGTGTCTCTTCACATCCACAGCGCGGAGCTTCCGAGTGCCGGAAGTGCGTCAGAGCACCTCCGGTCCGTCCGGTAAACACTCCCCTCCTCCGTGAAATCCACAAGGGAGAACTGATGAACGGCAACTCCCAAATAGCGCGCCCTCTAGGCCGCAGTGCGTCAGACCAATCGTGGAACAATGCAGAGGTAGAAATGGATTGGAAAATATACCGCTAAGTCCAAAAAAGGCACCGTCAGCTCACCAAATGGAAGGCTTAAAAAAGTTTAATGAAACTACATAAAAAAGAGAATAGGGACAAACAAAATACAAAAACAAACACCTCCTACGCGTTTCAGGCTCTAAGAGCCCTTTCTCAAGGGGGATAGTGAGGACTGTGAGTTAATCTCATATATATAGCCCCTCCTGTACACTTAACTAGCAGCTGGAATGAATAATCACAAGTAGTGATTACGTTAATTGAAAAAGGCTTAACACTACGTCACCTCATACACAGCATCATAGAAACAATATATCATTTAGACTATCAAGTAATATGTACAAAACATAATATATAATTTGAAATGATTAGTGCTACATTTATATCTTAAGTAAAAAAATGAAACACATGCAGCAAAAATACATTAAAGACTAAACTCTAATAAAATGCTGGCAGATATTAAAAAGGGACACAACAAAATTAAAGAAAAAATGATAAGGGAAAGATGATAAGAAATGACAACCAGGGGCATTCAAATCTTATATGTACATGAGACACCATCTGACATCAGTATACAGTGATCAATTTGTCAGATAATTTATCTTAACAGTACTTGACAAGGACTCAAAAGGCTCTTTATGACAAAATTACCTTAAAACAAGAGTCCCTATTCTCTTTTTTTTTGTAGTTTCATTTAACTTTTTTAAGCCTTCCATTTGGTGAGCTAACGGTGCCTTTTTTGGACTTAGCAGTCTATTTTCCAATCCAATAACAACAGAGGCCCTGATCTACAAGCTGGTGCTAAACGTTAGAAAGCCTTTACTCCGAGGCACATGATTAAGAGCTGAGGCATGCTACAGTTTATCACCCTTTTGTGGAGCAATTACATTTAAATGTAACACTCATTGTCATGTATGTCCTGTGCACAACGTTATGTCAAGTACTTTAAAAGTGACTTTCTAACATGTTTGCAAGATCAAAAGTCTGGAATGCATTTAGAATGGCAGACGATGTGAGGGACACAGGTAAACAGCTCAAACAGCTCAAACAGCTCAAACAGCGGGGTGATCATTAGCAGAAGGAAGAGCAACAAGATTCTTCAGTGAACCTTAAAACGAATAGCATGCTGCTGATGGTGGATTTTAGGAGATAAGTGATGGGTACAGTAGGTGTTTAGATACCTGCCATAAGATGCTTAGTCTGGCTTTACATGAACTCTATCAGATACTGGGCCCCCTTTAAATATTGTGCGCCAATTGGAACGCACGTTATAGTTTCCCCCAATGTGCATGTGCAGTGTATTGTTTCACTCGTCTCAGCGCAACGATAATCCCCGTTCATCCAGGTAACGTAATGATGGTCATTTTGCAAACGGACATTGGTTTTGCATCCCATTAGCTTTGAGGATACCCGTTAAATGGAGGGAAACTAATGGACGTTACCACATTGATATGCCAGACTCAATGACAATCTGCGGATCTACTCCAAATAGCATTAATGTGTGTCTCGATTTTAACATCTTCAACATGTAAACTTTTCTTTGGCACATTGCACTTTTTCAGCAGATTATAAGATGGTTGCTTCACATTTTAGACAGAATCCTGGCTGAGTTCTAGAAGCTGTGGTTAGGTTACAAACATGATACACAGAGATACAGAATTGCATACATTAAGTCAGATTATAATAGTTGAGAAATCCCAGATAAGGGAAACTCGTTTTAATTCCCGGTGTGAGCTCCTTGTGACCTTGGGCAGGTCACCTTCTCTCCCTGTGCCTCGGCACCAACATTATAGATTGTAAGCTCACCTGGGCAGGGACTGTGTCTGGAACATTCCTATGTGCTGCGCACTGCGCGGCTGTACTGTAATTGTGACGCGCTTTGAGTCCCATTGGCAGAAAAGCGCTATTTGAAATAAAGTTATTATTATTATCCTTTGGTCACTATCCAATTCTTGGCAAATCAGGTGAAAGTTCCTTAATATTTCAATGCTATGAGATGTAGGATGAAAATGTCTCTTTTAGCATCAAATGAATGATACATTTTATGCTGTCCTGTTTCAATTCTGCCCTCTCGCAAGCTAAACAAGCCTACTTTTCTTCACTAATCAACATGCACAAGTCTAACCCACGCCGACTGTTCTCTGTCTTTGATACTCTACTCAAACCACCCTCTGCTGCCTCTCCTTCCTCCATCTCCGCTAAGGACTTTGCTGACTATTTTAAGGAAAAGGTAGAATCCATACGGCAGAACATCCCCTCTGTTTCTTCCTCCCATCCTACAACTCTTCCTAACTCTCCTCCTGCCTTCCTTGACTCTTTTTCCACTGTCTCAGAGGAGGATGTGTCGCTGTTGATCGCATCTTCTCCCTCTACCACTTGTCCTCTTGACCCCATTCCCTCCCATCTCCTAAAACCTCTTGCTCCTACTATAATCCCTACGCTCACACACATTTTGAACTCCTCCCTCTGCTCTGGAACCTTTCCATCCTCCTTCAAACATGCAACAGTCATACCATTACTCAAGAACAGCAAGCTTGACCCTACCTGTCTTTCTAACTATCGACCTGTCTCCCTCCTGCCTTTTGCCTCTAAACTCCTTGAACGTTTTGTATTTTCTCGCTTGCTCCATTTTCTCAACACCTATTCTCTCCTAGACCCTCTACAATCTGGCTTCCGCACTGCTCACTCCACGGAAACAGCCCTCACTAAAATAACTGACGACCTCCATGCTGCCAAAGACAGAGGTCATTACACTCTGCTCATATTACTCGACCTCTCTGCAGCATTTGACACCGTGGACCACTCTCTTCTCCTTCACATTCTCCATACTCTTGGTATTTGGAACAAAGCTCTATCCTGGATCTCATCCTACCTCTCCCATTGTACTTTCAGTGTCTCTTCTGCTAACACCTCCTCCTCCTCTATTGATCTCTCTGTGGGGGTACCCCGGGGCTCTCTCCTTGGACTTCTTCTCTTTTCTCTGTACCCACTCTCTCTAGGTGACCTAATAACATCTTTTGGGTTTAAATATCACCTCTATGCTGATGACACACAAATATACTTTTCAACATCCGACCTTACACCTGCTGTACAAACCAAAGTTTCTGAATGTCTCTCTGCTATATCATCCTGGATGGCCCTCCACCGCCTTAAACTCAACATGGCAACAACAGAGCTCCTCATACTTCCTCCCAAACCTGGCCCTACTACCTCCTTCCACATTACTGTCGGTACTACGATAATTCACCCAGTAGCCCAAGCACGCTGCCTAGGGGTCACACTCGACTCCTCACTCACATTCGCCCCTCACATTCAAAACATTTCTAAACCTGTCACTTTTTCCTCCGCAATATAACAAAGATACACCCTTTCCTCTGTTGCTCGACTGCTAAAATTCTGACTCAGGCCCTCATTCCCTCCCGTCTTGATTACTGTAACCTCCTGCTGTCCGGCCTTCCTGCCTCTCACCTGTCTCCCCTACAATCTATCCTAAACACTGCTGCCAGAATCACTCTACTCTTTCCGAGATCTGTCTCAGAATCTCCCCTCCTGAAATCCCTCTCCTGGCTTCCGATCAAATCCTGCATCTCACACTCCATTCATTTCCTCACTTTTAAAGCTTTACACTCTTCTGCCCCTCCTTACATCTTAGGTTAGAAAAGGTGCCCGGGCGCTATCTCTATATGGCGTGTATAAAATATAAAAAGAAATACAGCCTGGAAGGAATGTTCTCAAGTTGTCCTCCTGTGACTCAGAACCCCAGCAGGATCTATCCAGGACCCTTATTGGCAATGTGATACAAAAAGAGAATGAGGGAGCACAATTTTAGGAAAAAGAGTAGTTAGTGGTATGTCCGATATGGACTGGTGGTGAATGTAGTAGAAGACACCTCTGTTTGAGGCGCCAGTCTATATAGCGGACTCCATATATTGGAGGTGTGCAGACAGTATTGTGTGTATATGGGTGGGGAAAAATAAATTAAAAAACTTACACGGCCTTGTGTAAGTTCTGTCCCATCAAGGTTTCTTTGGATTGGTTTTCTTCTTTATAGGGTGTTTTCGTCTGCGGTCGTCGCTTCTCTCTTCTTTGTTCCTTCGGCTTCCTTCGTTCGATCGGTTCCTCCCTCCAGGGGATTTATCCTCGTGTAAATAAAAAGATGATTAGATCAATACATATATGTAGCAGCTGTAGTGTAAGGGAGGGTAATGGAGCAATGGAACAGTAAACCGTTGCAATGCAATGGTGTAAATAAAACACTCACACGGGCCAATGTGAGTGACCTCTTATCAAGGTATCTTGATGTTTCCTGATTAGGGGATTGATACAAAGTGTCAGGTGTCTGTGAACATCTGGCAGATTGTGGTGTTGATGCAGCCTGATACCCAGGGTAGATGGAGATAAAATGCAATATAACTCAATACTCATACGGGCCAGTGTGAGTACACACTTGTAGTAGTTTCTTTTCCCTTCTGATATTTCTTGTGAATTCCTCCTAAAAACTGAGTCAATGGACGGACTATAAGGTCTATGGGGTTAAAACTTTATCTACTATATATTTGTGAAATCACTGTATGTCTGCGTCCCAAGGGTCAATCGCATTGGACCTTGGGCCTGTCACTCCTGCTCAGGCCATGCCCGCCCCCGCACACCTCTCATTGGCCTACGTCCAACACCAATGCCACACTGTCCCACCCCTCACTGACTCTCATTGGCCTGCGTCCAATGCCCGCCCCCGCACACCTCTCATTGGCCTGCGTCCCACCCCTCACTGACTCTCATTGGCCTGCGTCCAATGCCCGCCCCCGCACACCTCTCATTGGCCTGCGTCCCACCCCTCACTGACTCTCATTGGCCTGCGTCCAATGCCCGCCCCCGCACACCTCTCATTGGCCTGCGTCCAACACCAATGCCCTAATACTTCCACACTGTCCCACCCCTCACTGAGTTTTGGGAACGCTTTCCTCTAATCCTCAACCTGCTCTGGGGCCACGCTTCACAGCTATCAAAACCTTCACGTCTGCTACCACAGACTGCCGAATCAGGTACAGCAGTGTTTCCCAAACTGTGCGCCGCGGCGCCCTGGTGCGCCGCGGCTTGGCTAGAGGGGCGCCGCGATCAGGGCCGCCAGCAGCGGGAAACAAGGGCTGCTAGCTCATTTAAAAAAAACAAAAAAAAAACCTCTGAGGGGAAGCAGAGGAGCGGTCACGTGACCGCTCCCATCCAATGGGGCTGCAGCCTGGCCGCCATTGCAACTGCAGAGCCACCAGACAGTGTGTGTGTGTGTGTGTGTGTGTGTGTGTGTGTGTGTGTGTGTGAAAAACGGGCTGCAGGGTGTGTGTGTGTTGTGTGTGTGTGTGTGTGAAAAACGGGCTGCAGGGTGTGTGTGTGTGTATATATGTGTGGTGTGTGTGTGTGTGTGTGTGTGTGTGTATATATGTGTGGTGTGTATATATGTATGTGTGGTGTATATATATATATATATATATATATATATATATATATATATATAATGTGTATGTGTGGTGTATATATATGTGTGGTGTGTGCGTGTGTGTATGTATATATATATATATATATATATATATATATATATATATATATATATATATATATATATATGTATGTGTGATATATATATATGTGTGTGTGTGTATATTGTATTGTATTGTATTGTATGTCTTTATTTATATAGCGCCATTAGTGTACATAGCGCTTCACAGTAGTAATACATGTGGTAATCAAATAAATAACAGATAATATAAATAACAGATCATGGGAATAAGTGCTTTAGACATAAAAGTAACATTTCGGAAGAGGAGTCCCTGCCCTGAGGAGCTTACATTCTAATTGGTAGGTAGGGAGAACGTACAGAGACAGTAGGAGGGAGTTCTGGTAAGTGCGTCTGCAGGGGGCCAATCTTTATGTATCCTGTGTTCAGAATATATATGTATGTGTGGTGTATATGGATGTGTGTGATGTGTGTGTGGTGTGTGCGTGTGAATATATTTATCAAAGTTGCACAATGTTAATAAATAATTTATTCTCACATGTCTTTTTTTTTTTTCATTTTTAAATATTATATAATACACACACACACACACACACACACACACACACACACACACACACACACACACACACACACACACACACACACACACACACACACACACACACACACAGCTACCAAGTGACAAACACACACAGTGATACCCGCCTACCAAGCGCGCTTGCTGTCTCCTCTGCCAGGACAGCGAAAAGCTCCTGGTAGAGCGAGCGGCAGCAAGCAAGAGCGAGCAGCAGCACCTAAGCGCTTACTATGTCCCAGGCCAGAGGAACTATAGCAGCGCTGATTACAGATGCAGGGGCTTTGTGCATCTGTTCAGCCCGGCTCAGCGACGCTGAGAGAGGGAGGCCCGGCGCGCACGCTGGAGGAGCAGCACCGGGAGACTGAGAGAGAGAGTGATGTCAGAGAGAGAGAGAGAGTGAGGTCAGAGAGAGAGAGTGAGGTCAGAGAGAGAGAGTGAGGTCAGAGAGAGAGAGTGAGGTCAGAGAGAGAGAGTGAGGTCAGAGAGAGAGAGTGAGGTCAGAGAGAGAGAGTGAGGTCAGAGAGAGAGAGTGAGGTCAGAGAGAGAGAGTGAGGTCAGAGAGAGAGAGAGAGAGGTCAGAGAGAGAGAGAGAGTGAGGTCAGAGAGAGAGAGAGAGTGAGAGAGAGTGAGAGAGTGAGGTCAGAGAGAGAGAGAGTGAGGTCAGAGAGAGAGTGAGGTCAGAGAGAGAGAGTGAGGTCAGAGAGAGTGAGAGTGTGTGAGAGAGACACCAACTGCGCACTGCAACTGTTAGGTATGTATATACACCTTTGTTTTTACTTTGGGCGCCGCGTAAAAATCCTGATCGCCTTGGGGAGCCTTGAAAAAATTCTGATTGCCTTGGGGAGCCTTGAACCGAAAAAGTTTGGGAACCACTGAGGTACAGAATCTACACACAACGCACAAACACAGCACACACACACATTCACACAACACCAAACACTGCAGACTGCCTCTTCAAACCCCCCCTCCCCTCCACGCCACACATCTCCCTCCCGCAACCGGACCGCGAGGCCGCGGCCTACACTCACACACCATGGCAACGATGTCCCTCCCCCTATCCCGCTACACCATGCCACCAATGTCCCTCCCCCTATCCCGCTACCTCACACAGTGTAGCTCCCGCGGACCGCACAGTACGCCTCACATCTCCTGCACCTCACACATCTCCCTCCGCAACCGGACCGCGAGGCCCCCTACCCCGCTACACCATGCCACCAATGTCCCTCCCCCTATCCCGCTACCTCACACAGTGTAGCTCCCGCGGACCGCACAGCACGCCTCACATCTCCTGCACCTCACACATCTCCCTCCGCAACCGGACCGCGAGGCCCCCTACCCCGCTACACCATGCCACCAATGTCCCTCCCCCTATCCCGCTACCTCACACAGTGTAGCTCCCGCGGACCGCACAGCACGCCTCACATCTCCTGCACCTCACACATCTCCCTACCGCAACCGGACCACGAGGCCCCCTACCCCGCTACACCATGCTACCAATGTCCCTCCCCCTATCCCGCTACCTCACACAGTGTAGCTCCCGCGGACCGCACAGCACGCCTCACATCTCCTGCACCTCACACATCTCCCTCCGCAACCGGACCGCGAGGCCCCCTACCCCGCTACACCATGCCACCAATGTCCCTCCCCCTATCCCGCTACCTCACACAGTGTAGCTCCCGCGAACCGCACAGCACGCCTCATCTCCTGCACCTCACACAGCTCCCTACCGCAACCAGACCGCGAGGCCCCCTACCCCGCTACACCATGCCACCAATGTCCCTCCCCCTATCCCGCTAGCTCACACAGTGTAGCTCCCGCGAACCGCACAGCACGCCTCACATCTCCTGCACCTCACACATCTCCCTACCGCAACCGGACCGCGAGGCCCCCTACCCCGCTACACCATGCCACCAATGTCCCTCCCCCTATCCCGCTACCTCACACAGTGTAGCTCCCGCGGACCGCACAGCACGCCTCACATCTCCTGCACCTCACACATCTCCCTACCGCAACCGGACCGCGAGGCCGCGGCCTACACTCACACACCATGGCAACGATGTCCCTCCCCCTATCCCGCTACCTCACACAGTGTAGCTCCCGCGGACCGCACAGCACGCCACATCTCCTGCACCTCACACAGCTCCCTACCGCAACCGGACCGCGAGGCCGCGGCCTACACTCACACACCATGGCAACGATGTCCCTCCCCCTATCCCGCTACCTCACACAGTGTAGCTCCCGCGGACCGCACAGCACGCCACATCTCCTGCACCTCACACAGCTCCCTACCGCAACCGGACCGCGAGGCCGCGGCCTACACTCACACACCATGGCAACGATGTCCCTCCCCCTATCCCGCTACCTCACACAGTGTAGCTCCCGCGGACCGCACAGCACGCCTCATCTCCTGCACCTCACACAGCTCCCTACCGCAACCGGACCGCGAGGCCGCGGCCTACACTCACACACCATGCCACCAATGTTCCTCCCCCTATCCCGCTACCTCACACAGTGTATGACAACACCTACCACTGGAAATCAGATGTTCGTTGAAATAAAATTTGTTTTCCTAACTATTTTACTGTCTGTATAATGTACACAACACTCACCCACACAAAACCCCCTCATACACACACACACACACACGCAAACATCCTGTCATTCTATACCACACACTACACTCAAAAACATGCCATTTTTAACATGTGTATGACCAACAACACGCACTCACACACGTCACACACACAACATGCCTCATACACACACACATGCCATCACACACCAGCAACACACACACATGCTCTCACACACACCACACACCATGCCACCGATGTCACTCCCGCTATCCCGCTACCTCACACACTCTACCTTCCGCAGAACAACCAGCACGCCTGACATCTCCTGCACCTCACACATCTCCCTCCGCAACCGGACCGCGACGCCGCGGACTACAGTCAAACAGCATGCCACCAATGTCACTCCCGCTACCTCACACACTGTAGCTACCTCACACACTGTATGACAACACCTACCACTGAAACTCAGCTGTTCCTTACAATAAAATATGTTTTCCTAACAATTTCACTGTCTGTATAATCTACTATATATTTCTGAAAGCACTGTATGTCTGCGTCCCTAGCGGCAATCTCATTGGTCCCTTGGCCCGCCCGCCCCCGCACACCTCTCATTGGGCTCACACACTCACACCACCCCCTTGGCCCACCCCCCACACCTCTCATTGGGCTCACACACTCACACCACCCCCTTGGCCCGCCCCCACACCTCTCATTGGCCTGAGGCGGAGTGACGGGCCAAAGGTCCAAAAAAAAAAAAAAACCACACACACACATATATATCTCTGTCCTCTCCCCCCCCCCATCACACTCACCTCCCCCCCTCCCCGGTGCTCACCTCCCTCCCGCTCCACTCCCTCCCCGGCGGGGGGACACGCGCCCACCTAAGACGCGCCCGGAAGCCGCTCCACTCCCGCACTCACCTCCCTCCCGCTCTTACCTCCCGCACTCACCTCCCGCTCCACTCCCTCTACACTCCACTCCCTCCCGCTACACACCACTCCCTCCCGCTCCACTCCCGCACTCACCTCCCTTCCACTCACCTCCCTCCCGCTACACACCACTCCCTCCCGCTACACACCACTCCCTCCCGCTCCATTCCCTCCCCGGCAGGGGAACAGGCAGCCTGCCACGCGGCGCCTAAGATGGCGGACCCCCTTCCTCCCTCGCGCTCCATTCCCTCCCGCTCCACTCCCTCCCCCGCTCCACTCACGTCCCTCCCGCTCCATTCCCTCGCGCTCCATTCCCTCCCGCTCCACTCACCTCCCTCCCGCTCCACTCCGTCCCCGGCGGGGGAACAGGCTGCCACGCGGCGCGTAAGATGGCGGACCCCCTTCCTCCCTCGCGGCGCCGAGTAAGAAGATGGCGGCGGCCGGAAGTACAGGTAGGTGTCGCTCCCCCACCTCCCCCCCACCTGTGGCGCCGCACGAAACTGAGAAAGGGCGCATCACGTGTGTGTGTGTGTGTGTGTGTGTGTGTGTCACTGCCCCCCCTCCTGTCCACTGCCCCCCCCTCCTGTCCACTGCCCCCCTCCTATCCACTGCCCCCCCTCCTGTCCACTGCCCCCCCCTCCTGTCCACTGCCCCCCTCCTGTCCACAGCCCCCCCCCTCCTGTCCACAGCCCCCCCTCCTGTCCACAGCCCCCCCCTCCTGTCCACAGCCCCCCCTCCTGTCCACAGCCCCCCCCCTCCTGTCCACAGCCCCCCCCTCCTGTCCACAGCCCCCCCTCCTGTCCACTGCCCCCTCCTGTCCACTGCCCCCCCCTCTCCTGTCCACTGTCCTCCCTCCTGTCCACTGTCCACTGCCCCCCCCTCCTGTCCACTGCCCCCCCTGTCCACTGCCCCCCCCCTCCTGTCCACTGCCCCCCCTCCTGTCCACTGCCCCCCCTCCTGTCCACTGCCCCCCCCCTCCTGTCCACTGCCCCCCCCCCCTCCTGTCCACTGCCCCCCCCCTCCTGTCCACTGCCCCCCCCCTCCTGTCCACTGCCCCCCCTCCCGTCCACTGCCCCCCTGTCCACTGCCCCCCCCTCCTGTCCACTGCCCCCCCCTCCTGTCCACTGCCCCCCCTCCTGTCCACTGCCCCCCCTCCTGTCCACTGCCCCCCCATCCTGTCCACTCCCCCCCTCCTGTCCACTGCCCCCCCCCTCCTGTCCACTGCCCCCCCCCTCCTGTCCACATCCCCCCCCCTTCCCCCCCCCCCTTCCCACCGCCCCCCCCCCCTTCCCACCGCCTCCCCCCCCCTTCCCACCGCCTCCCCCCCCTTCCCACCGCCTCCCCCCCCCTTCCCACCGCCTCCCCCCCTTCCCACCGCCTCCCCCCCCTCCCCCCCTTCCCACCGCCTCCCCCCTCCCCCCCCTTCCCACTCGCCTCCCCCCCCCCCCTTCCCACCGCCTCCCCCCCCTTCCCACCGCCTCCCCCCCCCCTTCCCACCCTAGCAGGACCCCCACTCACAGACAGCACTCACAACCCACGCGCCACCTGCCGCCTCAAACCCTAGCAGGACACCCACTCGCAGACAGCACTCACAACCCACGCGCCACCTGCCGCCTCACACCCTAGCAGGACACCCACTCGCAGACAGCACTCACAACCCACGTACCACCCGCCGCCTCACACCCACTGCCCCCCCCCCTCCTGTCTACTGCCCCCCCCTCCTGTCCACTGCCCCCCCCTCCTGTCCACTGCCCCCCCCGTCCACTGCCCCCCCTGTCCACTGCCCCCCCCCTCCTGTCCACTGCCCCCCCTCTGTCCACTGCCCCCCATCCTGTCCACTCCCCCCCTCCTGTCCACTGCCCCCCCCTCCTGTCCACTGCCCCCCCCCTCCTGTCCACATCCCCCCCTTCCACCCCCCCCATTCCCACCGCCTCCCCCCCCCTTCCCACCGCCTCCCCCCCCCTTCCCACCGCCTCCCCCCCCCTTCCCACCGCCTCCCCCCCCTTCCCACCGCCTCCCCCCCTTCCCACCGCCTCCCCCCCCTCCCCCCCTTCCACCACCTCCCCCCCCTCCCACCACCTCCCCCCTCCCCCCCTTCCCACCGCCTCCCCCCCCTTCCCACCGCCTCCCCCCCCCTTCCCACCGCCTCCCCCCCCTTCCCACCGCCTCCCCCCCCTTCCCACCGCCTCCCCCCCCTTCCCACCGCCTCCCCCCCCCTTCCCACCGCCTCCCCCCCCTTCCCACCGCCTCCCCCCCCTTCCCACCGCCTCCCCCCCCCTTCCCACCGCCCCCCCCCCTCCCCACCACCTCCCCCCCCTTCCCACCGCCTCCCCCCCTTCCCACCGCCTCCCCCCCCCACTTCCACCCCCTTCCCCCCCTTCCCACCGCCTTCCCACCCTTCCACCCCCCTTCCCACCGCCTCCCCACCCTTCCCACCCCCCTCCACCACCACCCCCCCCCTTCCCACCGCCCCCCCTCCTTCCCACCACCCCCCCCTCCTTCCCACCGCCCCCCCTCCCCCTTCCCACCACCTCCCCCCCTTCCCACCCCCTCCGCTCCCCTCCCCTCCCCTCCCCTCCACCCCTTTCCCCTCCTTCCCCTCCCACACTTCCACCCCTTCCCCCCCCTCCTCTAACCCTTCCCCCCCCCTCCTCTAACCTTTCCCCCCCTCCTCTATCCCTTCCCCCCCTCCTCTAACCCTTCCCCCCCTCCTCTAACCCTTCCCCCCCCTCCTCTAACCCTTCCCCCCCCCTCCTTCTAACCCTTCCCCCCTCCTCTAACCCTTCCCCCCTCCTCCAACCCTTGCCCCCCTCCTCCACCCCCTCCTCCCCTTCCCGCCGCCCTTCGCCTTCCTGCCCGCCTTACCGCCTCCCCACCCCCGCCTCTGCCTTTCACCCGCCCTTACTCCGGCCGCCTCTGCCTTTCACCCACCGCCTCACAGCCGCTGCATGCACTCAACAGACACCCGCCACACTCGACACATACCTGCCACCACACACACCTGCTGCCTCCCGCCCCTACGCACCGACATCACTGACCCACCGCCTCACACCCTAGCAGGACCCCCACTCACACACAGCACTCACAACCCACGCGCCACCCGCCGCCTCACACCCTAGCAGGACCCCCACTCACAGATAGCACTCACAACCCACGCGCCACCCGCCGCCTCACACCCTAGCAGGACCCCCACTCACAGACAGCACTCACAACCCACGCGCCACCTGCCGCCTCACACCCTAGCAGGACACCCACTCGCAGACAGCACTCACAACCCACGCGCCACCCGCCGCCTCACACCCTAGCAGGACCCACACTCAGACAGCACTCACAACCCACGTACCACCCGCCGCCTCACACCCTAGCAGGACCCCCACTCGCAGACAGCACTCACAACCCACGCGCCACCTGCCGCCTCACACCCTAGCAGGACACACGCCTCACATTTTTACATCACTTATGGCACCAAAATATACATTGTACTGTGGTGTGGTTACAATAAACCATTTTTATACAACATCGTATTACATTTTCTTCCATCTTTCTTTTCAATATTATTATCCAACCTTTACAACAAACAGTCACCTATTGTTCCACAATTTATAAATAATACTACCTATTACGCATTTACATCCCGGGCAATGCCGGGTCTCTCAGCTAGTCTACTATATATTTGTGAAATCACTGTATGTCTGCGTCCCAAGGGTCAATCGCATTGGACCTTGGGCCTGTCACTCCTGCTCAGGCCATGCCCGCCCCCGCACACCTCTCATTGGCCTACGTCCAACACCAATGCCACACTGTCCCACCCCTCACTGACTCTCATTGGCCTGCGTCCAATGCCCGCCCCCGCACACCTCTCATTGGCTTGCGTCCCACCCCTCACTGACTCTCATTGGCCTGCATCCAATGCCCGCCCCCGCACACCTCTCATTGGCCTGCGTCCAACACCAATGCCCTAATACTTCCACACTGTCCCACCCCTCACGCTTTGCTTTTGCAACACCTAATCCTCTAATCCTCAACCTGCTCTGGGGCCACGCTTCACAGCTATCAAAACCTTCACGTCTGCTACCACAGACTGCCGAATCAGGTACAGCAGTGTTTCCCAAACTGTGCGCCGCGGCGCCCTGGTGCCCTTGGCTAGAGGGGCTCCGCGATCAGGGCCGCCAGCAGCGGGAAACAAGGGCTGCTAGCTCATTTAAAAAAAAAAAACCTCTGAGGGGAAGCAGAGGAGCTGTCTCCTCTGCCAGGACAGCGAAAAGCTCCTGGTAGAGCGAGCGGCAGCAAGCAAGAGCGAGCAGCAGCACCTAAGCGCTTACTATGTCCCAGGCCAGAGGAACTATAGCAGCGCTGATTACAGATGCAGGGGCTTTGTGCATCTGTTCAGCCCGGCTCAGCGACGCTGAGAGAGGGAGGCCCGGCGCGCACGCTGGAGGAGCAGCACCGGGAGACTGAGAGAGAGAGTGAGGTCAGAGAGAGAGTGATGTCAGAGAGAGAGAGAGAGTGAGGTCAGAGAGAGAGAGAGTGAGGTCAGAGAGAGAGAGAGAGGTCAGAGAGAGAGAGTGAGGTCAGAGAGAGAGTGAGGTCAGAGAGAGAGAGAGAGTGAGGTCAGAGAGAGAGTGAGGTCAGAGAGAGAGTGAGGTCAGAGAGAGAGAGTGAGGTCAGAGAGAGAGAGTGAGGTCAGAGAGAGAGAGTGAGGTCAGAGAGAGAGAGAGGGAGGTCAGAGAGAGTGTGAGGTCAGAGAGAGAGAGAGAGGTCTGAGAGAGTGAGAGAGAGAGTGAGGTCAGAGAGAGAGAGAGTGAGGTCAGAGAGAGTGAGGTCAGAGAGAGAGAGAGTGAGGTCAGAGAGAGTGAGAGTGTGTGAGAGAGACACCAACTGCGCACTGCAACTGTTAGGTATGTATATACACCTTTGTTTTTACTTTGGGCGCCGCGTAAAAATCCTGATCGCCTTGGGGAGCCTTGAACCGAAAAAGTTTGGGAACCACTGAGGTACAGAATCTACACACAACGCACAAACACAGCACACACACACATTCACACAACACCAAACACTGCAGACTGCCTCTTCAAACCCCCCCTCCCCTCCACGCCACACATCTCCCTCCCGCAACCGGACCGCGAGGCCGCGGCCTACACTCACACACCATGGCAACGATGTCCCTCCCCCTATCCCGCTACCTCACACAGTGTAGCTCCCGCGAACCGCACAGCACGCCACATCTCCTGCACCTCACACAGCTCCCTACCGCAACCGGACCGCGAGGCCCCCTACCCCGCTACACCATGCCACCAATGTCCCTCCCCCTATCCCGCTAGCTCACACAGTGTAGCTCCCGCAAACCGCACAGCACGCCTCACATCTCCTGCAACTCACACATCTCCCTACCGCAACCGGACGCGAGGCCCCCTACCCCGCTACACCATGCCACCAATGTCCCTCCCCCTATCCCGCTACCTCACACAGTGTAGCTCCCGCGGACCGCACAGCACGCCTCACATCTCCTGCACCTCACACATCTCCCTACCGCAACCGGACCGCGAGGCCCCCTACCCCGCTACACCATGCCACCAATGTCCCTCCCTCTATCCCGCTACCTCACACAGTGTAGCTCCCGCGGACCGCACAGCACGCCTCACATCTCCTGCACCTCACACATCTCCCTACCGCAACCGGACCGCGAGGTCGCGGCCTACACTCACACACCATGGCAACGATGTCCCTCCCCCTATCCGCTACCTCACACATTGTAGCTCCCGCGGACCGCACAGCACGCCACATCTCCTGCACCTCACACAGCTCCCTACCGCAACCGGACCGCGAGGCCGCGGCCTACACTCACACACCATGGCAACGATGTCCCTCCCCCTATCCCGCTACCTCACACAGTGTAGCTCCCGCGGACCGCACAGCACGCCTCATCTCCTGCACCTCACACAGCTCCCTACCGCAACCGGACCGCGAGGCCCCCTACCCCGCTACACCATGCCACCAATGTCCCTCCCCCTATCCCGCTAGCTCACACAGTGTAGCTCCCGCAAACCGCACAGCACGCCTCACATCTCTGCAACTCACACATCTCCCTACCGCAACCGGACCGCGAGGCCCCCTACCCCGCTACACCATGCCACCAATGTCCCTCCCTCTATCCCGCTACCTCACACAGTGTAGCTCCCGCGGACCGCACAGCACGCCTCACATCTCCTGCACCTCACACATCTCCTACCGCAACCGGACCGCGAGTCGCGGCCTACACTCACACACCATGGCAACGATGTCCCTCCCCCTATCCCGCTACCTCACACAGTGTAGCTCCCGCAAACCGCACAGCACGCCTCACATCTCCTGCAACTCACACATCTCCCTACCGCAACGGACCGCGAGGCCCCCTACCCCGCTACACCATGCCACCAATGTCCCTCCCCTATCCCGCTAGCTCACACAGTGTAGCTCCCGCAAACCGCACAGCACGCCTCACATCTCCTGCAACTCACACATCTCCCTACCGCAACCGGACCGCGAGGCCCCCTACCCCGCTACACCATGCCACCAATGTCCCTCCCTCTATCCCGCTACCTCACACAGTGTAGCTCCCGCGGACCGCACAGCACGCCTCACATCTCCTGCACCTCACACATCTCCCTACCGCAACCGGACCGCGAGGTCGCGGCCTACACTCACACACCATGGCAACGATGTCCCTCCCCCTATCCCGCTACCTCACACAGTGTAGCTCCCGCGACCGCACAGCACGCCACATCTCCTGCACCTCACACAGCTCCCTACCGCAACCGGACCGCGAGGCCGCGGCCTACACTCACACACCATGGCAACGATGTCCCTCCCCTATCCCGCTACCTCACACAGTGTAGCTCCCGCGGACCGCACAGCACGCCTCATCTCCTGCACCTCACACAGCTCCCTACCGCAACCGGACCGCGAGGCGCGGCCTACACTCACACACCATGGCAACGATGTCCCTCCCCCTATCCCGCTACCTCACACAGTGTAGCTCCCGCGGACCGCACAGCACGCCTCATCTCCTGCACCTCACACAGCTCCCTACCGCAACCGGACCGCGAGGCCGCGGCCTACACTCACACACTATGCCACCAATGTTCCTCCCCCTATCCCGCTACCTCACACAGTGTATGACAACACCTACCACTGGAAATCAGATGTTCGTTGAAATAAAATTTGTTTTCCTAACTATTTTACTGTCTGTATAATGTACACAACACTCACCCACACAAAACCCCCTCATACACACACACACACACACACACACACACGCAAACATCCTGTCATTCTATGCCACACACTACACTCAAAAACATGCCATTTTTAACATGTGTATGACCAACAACACGCACTCACACACGTCACACACACAACATGCCTCATACACACACACACGCCATCACACACCAGCAACACACACACATGCTCTCACACACACCACACACCATGCCACCGATGTCACTCCCGCTATCCCGCTACCTCACACACTCTACCTCCCGCGGAACAACCAGCACGCCTGACATCTCCTGCACCTCACACATCTCCCTCCGCAACCGGACCGCAACGCCGCGGACTACAGTCAAACAGCATGCCACCAATGTCACTCCCGCTACCTCACACACTGTATGACAACACCTACCACTGAAACTCAGCTGTTCCTTACAATAAAATATGTTTTCCTAACAATTTCACTGTCTGTATAATTTATTCTAAAACACTTCTCACACCACCACTCACACACAACACTCACCCACACAAAACTCCCTCATACACACACACACACACACACGCAAACATCCTGTCATTCTATGCCACACATAACAACAAATCACACCTCACCTTCACCCTCATAATACACACACTACACTCAAAAACATGCAATTTACAACATGTCTATGACCAACAACACGCACTCACACACACAACATGCGTCATACACACACACATGCCATCACACACGCCACATACACACATGCTCTCACACACACCACACACCATCACACACAACACACACACAAATACACAAACACATGCACACACACACACACTCAGCAACCCCACACGCCCTCAACCACGCAACACACGTACTCACACACACACACCAACCTCCTCTGCTGATACAACACACAAAACAACACTTCAACATAACCTTAACTACCACACACAACACAACCACCACTAAACAAACACACACACCCAACCCACTGTTCCAATTACCTACCCTTCACCATACACACTACACTGAATACAATGCACATTTACACGTCTCACCACCCACTCCCATTGCACATCAACATCCCACCACACACAAACATATACAACAACACAACACCTCCGCTACTAACACACCTAGCACAATAAATCACCTCTTCCTTTCAATAACATATTTTACACAAAACATTACTATTTACACATCTGTCTAATTTATTGCACACAAACACTCAACTAACCAACACTGACACACACACTCACACACCACACACTCACTCATCCACACACACACCCCACACAATCAACAATCACACACAATAATTACATACACAGTCACCCACCCACCCACTCAGTCACCCACCCACTCAGTAACCCACCCACCCACTCACTTAGTCACTCAAAAACTCACTTAGTCACCCACCCACTCACTCAGTCACCCACCCACTCACTCACTCAGTCAAGTCACCCACCCAGTCAGTCACCCACCCAGTCAGTCACCCACCCACCCACCCAGTCACCCCATCCAGTCACCCACCCACCCACACACCCACCCAGTCACCCACCCACTCAGTCACCACCCACTCAGTCACCCACCCACCCAGTCAACTCAGTCAACTCAGTCACCCACCCACTCAGTCACCCACCCACTCAGTCACCCACCCAGTCACTCAGTCACCCACCCAGTCACTCAGTCACCCACCCATTCAGTCACCCACCCATTCAGTCAGTCACCCACTCACCCACCCACTCACTCACCCAGTCAGTCACCCAGTCAGTCACCCACTCACCCACCCAGTCAGTCACCCACTCACCCACCCAGTCAGTCACCCACTCACCCACCCAGTCAGTCACCCACTCACCAGTCAGTCACCCACTCACCCACCCAGTCAGTCACCCACTCACCCACCCAGTCAGTCACCCACTCACCCACCCAGTCAGTCACCCACTCACCCAGTCAGTCACCCACTCACCCCACCCAGTCAGTCACACACTCACCCACCCAGTCAGTCTCCCACTCACCCACCCAGTCAGTCTCCCACCCACTCTCCCACTCAGTCTTCCACTCAGTCTCCCACTCACCCACCCATTCAGTTTCCCACTCACCCACCCATTCAGTTTCCCACTCACCCACCCATTCAGTTTCCCACTCACCCACCCATTCAGTTTCCCACTCACCCACCCATTCAGTTTCCCACTCATCCACCCATCAGTTTCCCACTCACCCAACCCATTCAGTCTCCCACTCACCCACCCATTCAGTCTCACACTCACCCACCCATTCAGTCTCACACTCACCCACCCATTCAGTCTCACACTCACCCACCCATTCAGTCTCACACTCACCCACCCATTCAGTCTCACACTCACCTACCCAGTCTCACCCAAAACCACCCACCCAGTCACTGACCCCACCCACCCACTCACCGACCCCACCTACCCACTCACTGACCCACCCAGTCACCGACCCCAGTCACTGACCCACCCAGTCACCGACCCTGAAAAAGTCACCCAGTCACCGACCCACCCACCGACCCAAACTCACCCACCCACCCACCAACCCAGAGTCACCCACCCACCCACCTACCCAAAGTCACCCACCCACCGACCCAAAGTCACCCACCGACCCAAAGTCACCCACCCACCGACCCAAAGTCACCCCACCCACCGACCCAAAGTCACCCACCCACCGACCCAAAGTCACCCACCCACCGACCCAAAGTCACACACCCACCGACCCAAAGTCACACACCCACCGACCCAAAGTCACCCACCCACCGACCCAAAGTCACCCACCTACCGACCCAAAGTCAAACCGACCCAAAGTCACCCACTCAGTCACCAACCCACCCACCCACTCAGTCAAGTGTCACCCACCCACCCACACAGTCACCCACACACTCAGTCAACTCAGTCACCCACCTAGCTGTCAAGGGGGGGGGGGGAAGCCTAACCCTGTCGTACGCCCCCCCCAAAATTACATCCCGGGCAACGCCGGGTCTCTCAGCTAGTTTAAAATAAAAGACAAAAACTAAAGATTACAAATACAATATAAAACGGAGAAACCAGCGGACTCTAAAGGCAATAGACCAGGGGGAGCTAGGGCAGTTAGTGATAGGGGATCTCTCACTCCGCGTCCGGATAGAGAGCTATGACTCAACCTCTAGTCCCGCTGGATGCGCTATGGAAATGTCCCAAGTGGTATGCTGAGCAACGCGTTTCGTCCTGAACAGGACTTCCTCAGGCTCAATAGACCCTCCTTACATCTCAGCCCTAATTTCTCGCTATGCACCATCCAGACTCTTGCGTTCTTCTCAAGGATGTCTTCTTTCTACCCCCTTTGTATCTAAAGCCCTCTCCCGCCTTAAACCTTTTTCACTGACTGCCCCACACCTCTGGAATGCCCTTCCCCTCAGTACCCGACCTGCACCCTCTCTATCCACCTTTAAGACCCAACTTAAGACACACTTGCTTAAAGAAGCATATGAATAGCACTGTGGATATTCTGAACACATGATACATAAAGCTTGGTCCCCTGCAGACGCACTTACCAGAACTCCCTCCTACTGTCTCTGTATGTTCTCCCTACCTACCAATTAGACTGTAAGCTCCTCGGGGCAGGGACTCCTCTTCCTTAATGTTACTTTTATGTCTATAGCACTTATTCCCATGATCTGTTATTTATATTATCTGTTATTTATTTGATTACCACATGTATTACTACTGTGAAGCGCTATGTACATTTATGGCACTATATAAATAAAGACATACAATACAATACATTTACCTTTATGTAATGCTAACTTTCTTCCATTTGTTGTGTGTCTTTCTTTAATTGTAGTGCACGAACATATTTTTTGGGTACATACTTATTTTTACATACCGTACACAGGTATGTAACTTTGTAACGTCTACAGTATCTTGCACATCACTATTACGATCCCCTAACCAGAACAATAGGAATTGATGTGTAATAGAAATGTCATTTTATAAACTATTGTCAAACCACACACAAAATACAAGTGACATTTAACCTTTTCAGCATCCCAGTGTGTTTCTTTCTCATTGACATATTCCTGAAAATATGAGACTTGTGCTTTTCCTTAATCCCTTCACTGCCATGGAGGTTTCTATCCCATGGGACAGGGCAGTGCAAATTTTTTGTACTCCGCCCCCCTGTCTTCCCTGCTGCGTCGTCCCCCCTCCCAACCTTAGAGCTGCGTCAAATGACGCGGCGGGGTCATGTGATGTCACGTCATGTGACCTGCGGCATCATTTGACGTGTGTGATGTCACGTCACATGACCCCGCGGTGTATTTGCCGCGTTGTCATGGCGACACGTCACAGATTGGCTGAATCTGGGTAAGGAAAGTGTTGCAGAGGCTTCACACGATCCCCTGGCATTTAATTTAATAGCCTGCGCCCCCTCCCCCCCAGCAAAATCTCCCGCGCCCCCCAGGTAACCAAACCCAATTTGAATTCCCTGCTATTGTGCCAATACAGTGTTACATTTTGGATGTTTAAATTTGCATCTGATGGGATTTTCCTGGTCCCAAAAACAATCATCATTTGTATTGTATAAGTTTTAAGGTTAGTCAGTGTTAAATGAAAAGGTTAACACCATTTACAGGGGAAGAGATGGCAGGGAGCCGTGGGTGAGATCAGGTGTGTATGTCGGGGTTCAGGCTTAGGGGAGATCCCCAGCAGCAGGAAGGAGTAGATAGAGGGTGTGAATAGAGGATTTGTTGGGGTGTTTTTATTGAGGGTTGTTGGGAGAGAGGTGTATAAATAATGGTGCAGTGGGGAGTGGGGAAGTTGGAGAGAACAGGGACATTCATCAAGGAGTGAGGAAACAGTAAACAGAAAAAGCAATAGGGAGGGCATAGTGAGATGCAGGAGGAGAGACTTCCCAGTTATTAGAAAGTAAAGTTCTCACAGTTGTAAAGTTGTTGTTCAGAGTCCAGATCTTCCTCCAATCTTCACCTCCAATTTCAACTCCAAGATTAACTCCACACACACTTAAATGTTACACTTTGATCTTACTGTACACAGCCGTTTCATTCATGTTAATGTTGCAGCTGTTGTGTCCTGGCGGAGAAAACAATTGAAACCCAGAAGGTTAGTGCAGGGGTGCTCAACTCCACTCTTCAAGCCTCCCGAACAGGTTAGGTAATCAAGAAATCCCTGCTTCAGCACAGGTGGCTCAATCAGTCCCTGCTTAAGCACAGTGGCTTAATCAGAGGCTCAGTCTTGAGCCACCTGTACTGAAGCTGAGATATCATGAAAACCTGACCTGTTGGTTGGGCTTGAGAACTGGAGTTGAGCGCCCTGGGTTAGATTATGAATTGCTTGGAAAATCTCTGCAGAGTATACTTGCATGCAAAGCTAACAGCTCAAACCACAGGCCTTCTCTTAATTAACATCCTTATTTCCCAACCAATGCGTGTGTATTTATCACAGGACACTGCAGAACTTTCTTTTGCTTAATTATATTATTTGTTTTATATTGTCTCAATGTAATTCATGACACTAGTGCACGCCGTCATCTTTCAAACCGTTTAGTATTAAATTCATTTTCTTGCGTGTGAATAATGCTTTGCTCTTTCAGTTTTGTGATGAAAAATAAGTGCAGGTTATGCAAGCAATAACCCCCTATGTAAGCAGAAGCTATCTTTCTAAACGCTTTATTATGCTACAGCCTGGTACTCTATTAAATATAGATTACTAACTGTTGAATAAATGAATACCAACTATGCAGTGCCATCATTCTGAACATATCCATGTAAATAACGACTCGTGGCATGCAAGAAGAGTGGCTCAAGATGTAATTACACATTTGTCTTCTTTTATGCCTCTTAAACTCAAAACAGCAACAAACATCACAACATATTACAGGAAGGAGTGGCTCCATCGTCTGTCACATTTACCTGGGCCGAGGTAAGGCACCTTATTTGGCCTATAATACTGCAGGCTTGTCTGTTTTTCTCCGGAGCTAAATACTTCCATTTACACCACTATTTGTAATAAAGGCAGGGGTTCTCAACTTCAGTCCTGAAGACCCCCCCCAACAATTCCGGTTTTCAGGATATCCCTGCTTCAGCACAGGTGGCTCGATCACACTGAGCCACTGATTGAGCCACCTATGCTGAAGGTGGGATATCCATGAAACCTGACCCGTTGGGGGTCTTGAGGACGGAAGTTAACAACCTCTGTCCCCAAACAGCAACATACATTACAACGCTTGAGGAGTGGATACAGTATGTCGTTTATCCATAGTGTTTGATACAATTGTCACTGACTCTGTTTGGAGAGGGTAACGTAACCTTTTTGTTTGGTAGAATATTGTACGTTATTATTTATTTATTTATCTACTATATATTTCTGAAATGTCTGTATGTTTGTCTGCATGCCCTGTGTCCCTAGGGCCAATCGCATTGCACCTTTGGCCTGTCACTCCACCTCAACACTGTCCCACCCCTCACCACACTGTCCCACCCCTCACTGACTCTCATTGGCCTTCGGCCAACACCACTGCCACACTGTCCCACCCCTCACCCCACTGTCCCACCCCTCACTGACTCTCATTGGCCTTCGGCCAACACCACTGCCACACTGTCCCACCCCTCACTGACAATCCTCACTGCTCTGGGGCGACCTCTCAACCCACAAAACCCTCACCGCCTGCTACCACAGCATTCACCTCCACACACCGCACGAACAAGCAGCGCAACACTGCCTCTTACAAACACCCCCCCTCCACCACCACCCTCCCCCAACCTCATGCACCCCCCTCCACCACCACCCCCCTCAACCTCATGCACCCCCCCCCCACCACCACCCCCCCCAACCTCATGCACACTACGAACGCACGCCACAGCTCTCCCGCTACTGCAGCCCATCACCAACCCCCCTCACCCAAACATACACCGCACGATGCTCCATCACCCCCCCCCCCTCACACGAACAGCAAACGCACGCTGCTGAACATACAACGCACGATGCTCCATCACCCCCCCCCCCCCTCACCTGAACATCCCCGGAGCACACCCAAAACCACCCCACCCCCCTCACCCATACATCCACAGCACGATGCTCCTCCAGAGTACCTCAACCCCCCCCCCCCCCTCACCCCAACACAAAACTCACGCTGCCGACCATCCAACGCAAGATGCTGCTCCGGAGCCCCTCACCCCCCCCCCCCCACACTCACCCGAACATCCACCGCACAAGGCTGATCCGGAGCCCCTCACCACCCCCCCCCCCCCATCACGTGCGCCGCCCTGCACCGGCTCCGGACGGGAAGCGCGGCCCTCCTACCCTAGCCGCTCCCTTACCTCCCCGGCGCTACCTCCCGCTCAGGTAAGTCACGTCCCGCCTCAGCTTATGGCGCCAGTAACAGCCTCGCGCCTCAGGCCCACCCGCGCAGCCTCGCGCCTCAGGCCCACCCGCGCAGCCTCGCACCTCAGGCCCACACAGGGTGCTACCTGCCGCCGCCTGCACGCGCCTCACTCAGCCGGACGGCACATCGGGGGACCAAGCGGGCGCCGGGGGGGGGAGCGCGAGTCACGGGGAACGGGGGGCGGGGGGGGCGAGCCAAGAGTCACGGGGAGGGGGGGGAGTCACGGAGAATGGGGGGGGGGGGGCACCAGCCGAACCAGCAGGGGGACGGACGCACGGAGGGGGGGGGGGACATGCACATACATTAATTATGACAATACATATGCCCACTGCTCTCCACCCCGTCCCACACTCCACTTCTCCCCCCCACTCCCCCCCACTCCCCTTCTCCCCCCCCCACTCCCCCCCCACTCCCCCCCACTCCCCTTCTCCCCCCCCACTCCCCCCCACTCCCCTTCTCCCCCCCCCACTCCCCCCCACTCCCCTTCTCCCCCCCACTCCCCTCCTCCCCCCCACTCCCCTCCTCCCCTCCCCACTCCCCTCCTCCCCCCCCACTCCCCTCCTCCCCCCCACTCCCCTCCTCCCCCCTTCTCCCCCCCACTCTCCTTCTCCCCCCCATACTCCCCTTTTCCCCCCCCCCACTCTCCTTCTCCCCCCCATACTCCCCTTCCCCCCCCCACTCCCCTTTCCCCCCCCACTCCCCTTTCCCCCCCCACTCCCCTTTCCCCCCCCCACTCCCCTTCCCCCCCCCACTCCCCTTTCCCCCCCCCCAATTCCCTTTCCCCCCCCCACTCCCCTTTCCCCCCCCACTCCCCTTTCCCCCCCCCACTCCCCTTTCCCCGCCCCCCACTCCCCTTTTCGCCCCCCACTCCCCTTTCCCCCCCCCACTCCCCTTTTCCCCCCCCACTCCCCTTTCCCCCCCCCCCCACTCCCCTTTCCCCCCCCCACTCCCCTTTCCCCCCCCACTCCCCTTTCCCCCCCCCACTCCCCTTTCCCCCCCCCACTCCCCTTTCCCCCCCCCACTCCCCTTTTCCCCCCCACACTCCCCTTTTCCCCCCCACACTCCCCTTTTCCCCCCCACACTCCCCTTTCCCCCCCCCCCCACACTCCCCTTTCCCCCCCCACACACTCCCCTTTCCCCCCCCCACACTCCCCTTTCCCCGCCCCCCACTCCCCTTTTCGCCCCCCACTCCCCTTTTCCCCCCCCACTCCCCTTTCCCCCCCCCCACTCCCCTTTCCCCCCCCACTCCCCTTTCCCCCCCCACTCCCCTTTCCCCCCCCCACTCCCCTTTCCCCCCCCCACTCCCCTTTTCCCCCCCACACTCCCCTTTTCCCCCCCACACTCCCCTTTTCCCCCCCACACTCCCCTTTTCCCCCCCACACTCCCCTTTTCCCCCCCCCCACACTCCCCTTCCCCCCCCCCACACTCCCCTTTCCCCCCCCACACTCCCCTTCCCCCCCCCCACACTCCCCTTCCCCCCCCCCACACTCCCCTCCCCCCCTACACTCCCCTTCCCCCCCCCACACTCCCCTTTCCCCCCCCCACACTCCCCTTTCCCTCCCCCCTCCTCCCCTTTCCCTCCCCCCTCCT
This sequence comes from Ascaphus truei, assembly GCF_040206685.1. Classification (NCBI taxonomy): domain Eukaryota; kingdom Metazoa; phylum Chordata; class Amphibia; order Anura; family Ascaphidae; genus Ascaphus; species Ascaphus truei. The sequence goes on from NC_134489.1 coordinate 104,408,747, forward strand.
CCCCTTTCCATCCCCCCTCCTCCCCTTTCCCTCCCCCCTCCTCCCCTTTCCCTCCTCCCTCCTCCCCTTTCCCTCCCCCCTCCTCCCCTTTCCCTCCCCCCTCCTCCCCTTTCCCTCCCCTTTCCCTCCCCCCTCCTCCCCCCTCCTCCCCTTTCCCTCCCCCCTCCTCCCCTTTCCCTCCTCCCCTTTCCCTCCCCCCTCCAGCCCCCTTCCCCCCTCCTCCACCCCTTCCCACCACCCTTCGCCTTCCTGCCCGCCTTCCTGCCTCCCCGCCTCTGCTTTCGCGCCCACCCGCCTCTGCCTTTCACCCGCCCTTACTCCGCCCGCCTCTGCCTTTCACCCACCGCCTCACAGCCGCTGCATGCACTCAACAGACACCCGCCACACTCGACACATACCTGCCGCCTCACACACCTGCTGCCTCCCGCCCCTACGCACCGACATCACTGACCCACCGCCTCACACCCTAGCAGGCCCCCGACTCACAGACAGCACTCGCAACCCACGCGCCACCTGCCGCCTCACACCCTAGCAGGACCCCCACTCACAGACAGCACTCACAACCCATGTGCCACCCGCCGCCTCACACCCTAGCAGGACACACGCCTCACATTTTTACATCTGTTATGTCACCAAAATATACATTGTACTGTGGTGTGTTTACAATAAACCATTTTTAAACAACATCGTATTACATTTTATTCCATCTTTCTTTTCAATATTATTATCCAACCTTTCCAACAAATACTCACCTATTGTTCCACGATTTATAAATAATACTACCTATTACGCATTTACATCCCGGGCAACGCCGGGTCTCTCAGCTAGTAATAAATAAAAATTCCAGGAAATAATACATTGAGAGTTACCTCTAGTTTGCAAATGTGTCCTTGGCACAGACTGATAATGACAATATACACTGTTACACGTTATATTTACAGACATTTCATGGACAGATAGGGACAATACTGTATATCAGGCCTGCACAACATACACCCGCATGTGGCCCGCCGGGACTCCCTGTGCGGCCTACGACTGCCCCCTCAAACCCCCTTCCCTTCGAGCGAAGGAACGCGCTCCTTCTGTGTGATGCTCTCCACTCCCCCAAGCACAGGGCTGACGCGCTCTCACCACACGGCGCAGGGCTCACGCGGTCTCCCCACCCGGCGCAGGGCTCCCGCGCTCCCCCCACCTGGCGCAGGGCTCACGACTCTCCCCCCCCCCCCCAGTATGACGGGGTGACGCAAGAGCCTGCTTTACGCGCTGACGTGCCCCCTGCTCCCCAGCACCAGAAGTCGACATGCTGCCGTGATGCGCGCCCCCCACCCCCTATTCCTCCTGGCTGAGGCCCCCCGCCGCTTCTTCTGCCGCGTCACGATCAGGTAGGCATGTGGGGGGGGGGGGGGGACAGACTTCTGAAGGAGGGGGATTGCTGAAGGGGGACGAACTGCTGAAGGGGGGGGACGGACTGCTGAAGGGGGGGGGGGGCGAACTGCTGAAGGGGGGGGACGAACTGCTGAAGGGGGGGGGACGGACTGCTGAAGGGGGGGGCAGACTGCTGAAGGGGGGGACTGCTTAAGGGTGCTGGGGGACTGCTGAAGGGTGCTGGGGGACTGCTGAAGGGTGCTAGGGGACTGCTGAAGGGTGCTGGGGGACTGCTGAAGGGTGCTGGGGGACTGCTGAAGGGTGCTAGGGGAAGAGCTGAAGGGTGCTGGGGAGAGATGAAGGATGCTGGGGGGAGATGAAGGGTGCTAGGGGGAGATGAAGGGTGCTAGGGGGAGAGCTGAAGGGTGCTGGGGGGAGATGAAGGATGCTAGGGGGAGATGAAGGGTGCTGGGGGGAGATGAAGGATGCTGGGGAAGATGAAGGGTGCTAGGGGGAGAGATGAAGGGTGCTGGGGGAGAGCTGAAGGGTGCTAGGGGGAGAGCTGAAGGGTGCTGGGGGTGATGAAGGATGCTAGGAGAGCTGAAGGATGCAGGGGGAGATGAAGGGTGCTGGGGGAGATGAAGGGGGGGTCATTGGAGGTGCGGTGAGGGTCATTGGAGGTGCAGGGGAGGGTCATTGGAGGTGCAGGGGAGGCTCATTGGAGGTGCAGGGGAGAGAGATGTGTGATGCAGGGGGGAAAGTGATTTGAGGTGCAAGGGGGGTGAGGGATGTTAGGTGTGCAGGGGGTTATTGTGTGTTTGATGTGGAGGGGGAGTATTATGTGTGTGGGTGAGGGGGAGAGATGGGGGTATGAGAGATAGGTGGGGAGTATCGCAAAGGTTGATAGTGAGGGGTTCTGGGGGAGATATGAGGATGACGATGAGAGGTGCTGGAGGAGAGATGACGATGATGACGATGATGATGATTTTACTCGTGCTGCCCAATTTTTTTTCCTTGGAGCAGTTCGGCCCTTCGCACTTTACGAGTTGTGCAGGCCTGCTGTATATGTTAAGGGCGTATTTAACAGACAATTAACAGTTACAGACAAGATTAAAACGTGAGAAAGCTGAAGTCTTGTGTAACGGTGTTTCCCCACCTCTCTGGGAGATTTCCCTACTATGTGGTGTGGTGTGGTGCACACCTGCTGGCTCGCAGTAGATCTGAGTTTCTCGCGTTGTTTTAGGGGAGAACAGGACAAGCTTCGGGGTAGTAACTGATTCTTTCTCATGGTGACAGCGCCTCCATCTCTTGCAGGCCCCAGGGATGTGGGGACAATCCCTGCAGGAGAACTTACTTCCCCTCCCCCTGATAGATTGTAGTCTCAGGCAGTAAGATATATTTGAACAGGATCACTTTATGTAGTTACACTGTAGATGATCAGCATACACAGCCTCAAACAGTTCTTGGGGCTTCACTCTCAGGATGTACCCTGGACTTCCACTCCAGGCGAAGGGGCCCTTAAGCAGTCCTTGCTCTTCCCTTACTCCCTGGGGGAGTAAGGGGTATAGTCTCCCTTCCTCTCCAAAGGAGAGGGAATACAGATTGGCAGAGCCCTGCACAATTGTTGTGGGTAGACCAGCCTCTTTCAAGCAGGTAGTGGAGCAGGTAGTGGCACTGACTACATTTGGTATTGCAGCTCCTTAAGTACATGGGAAGCAGGTAATAGGTCTGAGTCCCTGATTGGACACACACAGGCCAAGTCCCGCCGCCTCCCCGGGGACTTACTGAAGCTGCTGTGGGTGGGGAAAACCCATGATAACTCCTGGCAGACCTGCTTTTACCAGGACTTACTGCCAGGGAGAGCAGACTGGTAGCCAAGGAAACCAATCCTGGCTACTCTTGAAAGAATTTAGACTGGTGGCAGTTTTGGGAGTCTCTGGTAGATTGTTCCAGTTGTGAGGTGCTCGGTAAAAGAAGGAGGAGCTGCCGGATACTTTGCTGAAGCATGGCACCATGAACAGTCTTTTGGAGTCTGATCTCAGGTGATAATTGCTGCATGTCGTAGGAGGACCCTGCTGTTGCAGGAGTACATTTATGGTGGAGACACGTAAAAACATACAACTAATTTTTGCAGTCTATTTTTCAATAAAAAATTACAAACAAAAATGGACCTACCAATGGATCCCTGGTTATTTCTTTTAAACAAACCATATTACCTCCTCACGAGACATGAAAATAAATTACTGTGCCACATATCTTCAGCCGCAAGACACGAATTAGCGGCAGTATGGAAACAAACAATTATTCCCTCAATTTCCAAAGTTAAAAATAAAGTCTGGCAGATTTGCTACATGGAAAAACTGGTTAGTCTTAATAACGACACCTACACAGATTTTCAGAAGGTGTGGTTACCTTGGATTCTGAGTGAAAATCAACCAGAAACTAATACCCACTTAATTTTGTTGTAATAAAAAAAAAAATTGATATTTATATTAACTGTGTGATAGAATATTTTAAGAAGTCTTGTTAGGTAAAATTGTAAATGAATGTGTACTTTCTCCCATCTCTATTTTTTGTACCCTTCCCTCCCCCCCATTTTTTATTTTCTTCATTCCCCCCTCTCCTTAAATTTTTTTTAATAAAAATTAAGTTTAAAAAAAAAAAAAAAAGAAAAAATAAATTACAAACGAATTATAACCCCTTTGCTGAATGAGTAATACTTTGGTGGCCCCTTTGGCAGTGAAATGGTTAATAATGCAGCTATTACCCTGGCTATACCTAATGGAGGCGGTGGCACAAATTATAAAAGCGGTCAATGACCTACAAATGTACAAACAAGTTGCACACAAGTGTTACAATATAGAAAAGAAGGAATTACTGGAGAAAACGTGAAAAAGCTTGTTTAAAAGGTTACAGCACATAATGAAACATGTGCATTAAAGTTGACTTAAGTTGGGTGTTTCATCAGCTGGTATTTCATATTTGTTTGACCGACTCAACAGCTGTAGAGAAACGGTGGAGTCTGGTTCTCTTGGTGTATATATATTTGGAATGCACATTGATACCCTGACAACCAAGACCTATGCCAAACTAGGGGTACTTTACAGGAACAAATCCTCCCTAAGTCTCCTGGTCAGAAAGCGTATCGCACAGCAGATGCTAACGCCAATTATTGACTATGGAGACATAGTATATGGCACGGCACCTCAAACCCACCTTAGCAAACTTGACACCCTCTACAATTCAATTTGTCGTTTTGTTCTCCAATGCAACTATAACACACATCACTGCGAAATGCTCAAAGAACTAGATTGGCGCAAAGTTCACCTTTCCTGTCTTGCCTTTAAATTCTTTATGGGCAAGCTACCCAGCTATCTGAAATAGCGCCTCAGTCTTACCACATGCAGCACCTATCACCTGAGATCAGACTCCAAAAGACTGTTCATGGTCCCAAGACTCAACAAAGTATCCGGCCGTTCCTCCTTCTCTTACCGTGCACCCCAAAACTGGAACAACCTACCAGAGACTCTCACATCCACCACCAGTTTAAGTTCTTTCAAATCTAAGGCTGTCTCACATTTTAATCTGGTCTGTAACTGTTTCATACGCCCATAATATATATATTTTCTTTAACTGTGCATGCAATGTCTTGTATATAATGTATACCCTGTTAATTAATGTAACTGTATTTGTAACCATGTATTATTTGTCCTAACTCTGTGCCCAGGACATATTTGAAAACGAGAGGTAACTCTCAATGTATTACTTCCTGGTAAAATATTTTATAAATATATATATATTTACATGTTCACTCATCACCAGTCTACATCTTTCTCACAACTTCCTGGGTATTCTTAGATAAGCATTAAATAGCACACATTACGTGAAGCCCTCCATGGGAAAGCGTGCCATCAGGATTGATATATATATATATATTGGAGGGAATTGCTGCTTGAATCTATACTTGCTGTCGTATTGTTTCAGGCGCAGTATCTGAGGAATGTGAATTGTCACAAAGGGCCTCATGCAGTAAGCGTTGATAAGGGAAATATGGCCATTTTATAGCCAAAATTGGGTTTGAGATTCAGTAAGCGCCGATAAGTGTTTCATATCGCCAGGTTTCGGAGCCGATAATTTGGTTATGGCCAGTCGGCTGCCGATAAGCCTGTTTTCGACACTGATCGCCACTTTTTTAAATCGGCTGGATTCAACAAAAAAAAACAGCTTATCGGGGCTGATCGGCACTACGAAATTGAGATGTTATGGCCGATTTCTCCCGCCAACTAAAGTTGGCAGTTTGGACGGGAGAACGATCGCTAAGGCTGCCGGAACGGCACTTAGAAAAAAAACATCTTCTGTACATCAATGGAAGTCAATGGAGCGGGGACGTATAACAGTATAGTACTGTTTACGTTTCATTGCTCACAATACAAAGGGGATTTGCATTACAGTGTGGGGGCATTCCCTGCATTGTGTCACAGCTGACGTGTCTTATTTGCATAACATTCGACTTTTACATGTTTTCAGCATTTGCGGGTCACATTACTCATCATGTGATGATGTGTCAAGGGAAAATACTATACTACACTCTTAAAGGAGAACCTCACATCATATCACACATTTTACTGAACTGAGCGACAATTATTTACATGATGTTACACATGTCACACATGTCACACATTCACCGTATATTCATCTTCCTTTACATTACACAATGCTTGTAATGTGTCACGCATCTTTAAACCTTCATGTACATCTGTCTTCTCATGTTTACATCTAGGTTTGGGTCCTCCCTATTTTCATGACGTCACTTATTGGATGCTCAATCACATTGCATGTTTACATTGTAACCGTAGCATTACAAGCACTTCAACCTAACTTATACACACATGTACAGTAATTCATCATTTGGACACCTTGTAAACTCATTCTATACCAACTATCCTCATTACAGAAATGCATGCATATGCACACGACTATTCATTGTTGCCAACATGTGACAATAACATGGATAATTACACATGTTACACAAAACTTTTCCCACGTCAATCTCAGCCTTTTTGTCTCATTACATGACTGACTCTTGCGTTCACAAGTTTTACATGCATTGCACATGCAACTATTTATTTGCAAGCAATCTTTGTACAAAGCTTCACGTCACATCATTGCCAAATATCATCATTCCCTGCAGAATACACACAACAAATACTTATAACAACAACTACACACAGCTTGCCACACAAGTACTTTATTATGTTAATGTAACACCTTGCATTTTACTATGTCACCTGACATCATCACATACCTATTTAAAGGACGCCCATTACCTGCTCATTCACAGCTACTCATTTCAAAATGTTGCGAATGTTTAGGAGACGCAGGAACATTCTTTTCTATGACATGCTTGATGATCAAGAGAATGATATAGGGCAAGGAAGGGACACACCGAGGGACAGTGACAGGGACAGTGACGCGGATACGACAGGGACAGGGAGAGGGACAGGCCGAGGGACAGGTAGAGGGACAGGAGATCAGAGGAGAAGACAGAGGAGACAAGTTGTGCCTCGTCCGCGTCTGTACAGGGAGAGAACCCTGTTAGATGGGATGAGTGAGGAGGAGATTGTTAGTCGCTATCGTTTGAGTTCAGCAGCAATCTTATCTCTTTATCAGGAGATAAGGGGAGATTTAGATTTTTTCACAGCCAGAGGTCGTGCAGTCCCTGGGCTTGTTAAAATGCTGTGCTCATTACATTATCTTGCTTCCGCGTCATACCAGACAACTGTGGGCATAGTGGGCGGGGTCTCGCAATCTACATTCTCGCGGGCCTTAACCCAGTTTCTCTATGCACTCAATAGACGCGCTAGGAATTATATTCATTTTCCTACAGAGGCAACAGAGTGGCTGGAAGTCAGGACTGGCTTTTATAATATAGCAGGGATACCATCTGTGCTGGGTGCAATCGATTGCACACATGTTGCTTTGATTGCACCTAGTCAGAGTGAGCATGTGTACCGCAATCGTAAGCACTACCATTCACTCAATGTACAGGTGGTATGTGATGCCACGATGAGGATAATGCATGTGGTACCCAAGTACCCTGGTTCCAGTCACGATTCCTCTATCCTGAGGAGCTCTTCAGTCTTCCATGCGTTCGAAGAGGGACATTTTGAACCTGGTTGGCTGCTGGGTGAGTACACATTTACATGTTCTAACACAAAACACATTTGTATTTAGGAATGTTGGCATTGTACAATTTCATCACTAATGTCAGCTTATGTGTGCTCCATTCATTATAGGTGACTCAGGATACGGAATTAGGCCGTGGCTCTTGACTCCGGTGCTAAACCCTCAAACTGAAGCAGAGGAGAGGTACAATGCAGCCCATATATCTACAAGATCTGTTATAGAGAGGACATTTGGCCTACTCAAGACCAGGTTTAGGTGTCTGGACAGAACTGGTGGGGCTCTTCTATACAAGCCTCAAAAAGTGTCTGATATTATCCTTGCCTGTTGCATTTTGCACAATGTTGCACTCAGGCACAATGTACAGTCAGACCTAGCTGAGGCTTTGGTAGACGAGCATCCCACCCATGTAGCTGCTGAAAATGAACAAACAGCCAGTGGTGGCCAGACACGCCAGAATCTCATCAATTCATTTTTTTCTTGTAAGTACAAACAGATATGTTCCAAGTTATACTTTTATACTTACATTATGTTATCTTAACAACAATGTTTTTTTATATACCCTTCTGGTAGGACACAGATGAATATGGGTTGCACACCTTTCTTTTCTCTGCTGTGTGCACAAAGGGATTTTGCACCGGTATGTTATTGTTGCACAGGTTATAGAATCCCTCTTCAATTGTACTTTAGTTGTGTGTATGTCAATACAACTTGGGTAACAAAGCAATAATATTTTAGCATTGTGTTATTCCTTATGCTAAGACAAAACACATATTATGCCCATACTCATTCATGCTTCTAGTATGCTTACATACAATGTTATTGGTGCAGTGTAACATGTACATCCAGATGATGTGTACACCAGGCTGATTTACATTTTGAATGTCATTAAATATACATGGTGTTGCACATTTAACACCAAATACACACTTTGATGTGTTGTTTACGGTACTGAAGATGGCATGTCAATGTTTGCAATTTATATATTGTTCCTTTGCATTATAGGTATATTTGCAGTATGACTGATCATGGTATGTATATTTGCTGACATCTCTCATAAGATGTGGCTACCTCAATCTTCCTATAATTATTTGAACTAAAAACACAACATATTGGTTTAAACACAAATGTTACATATATGTACTTTCTGTATCATGTATATGCATGTAGCTACTCTTGAGGTTTCATGTGCATTGTATTACAAAATGATTACTCACATTTCATCACATTTTATGTATGTTTCCTTATAATTTCCATTAATGTAATATAGAGGTGTTTGGAGAAAAGGGGATAACTGTACTTATTTGTTTACTTACGGGAGCACATTCATCACTAGCATAGACACACTTTTTAAGACAACTGTTTGTGTCTCTATCAATTGGTGTAGGATCCATGTATAACACCGACAAATGATAACACCAGCTTTATTATGGTAGCTTATATCATCATATTGACTATACTATGTATTTTTAAACGATTAATAAACACCGTAAACTATAGTTAGTTAGGTTAATGAAATATACACAGAAACGTACTTCATAACATGATGGTGATGTCATATTCAGAACATCATGCATTGGAGGGGACCATAACATCTGGCCAGTAACATTATTTGCTACAGTCCCAAACCATTTTATCTACATACCCATGTAACAAGAGATTTTAAATTTAAATGGCTACTTGGTTGTAAGTGTCCTTTACATTGGGAGAAGGAGTGGCTCAGTGAGTAAAGACACACACTGGCACTGATAGTTTGAAGCAGGGGAGTCTGGTTCAATTCCCGGTGTGGGCTCCTTGTGACCTTGGCCAAGTCACTTTATCTCCCTGTGCCTCATGCAGCAAAAAAACATTTGTACGTTCCACGGGCCAGGGACCTCAGGCTGAAACATGTGTCTGTAAATCGCTGCGTACAACTAGCAGCCCTATACATGAACATGCTCATATTATTATTATTATTATTGTTACATAGTTTCGACAGTCATACGTTCCATTACACAATAGAATACACAAATGTGTTAGCAGAGTGGGAATGGTTGTTATATAAAAAACACACCATGTCATAAAATGTTAGTAGTCATTAAAGAACACTCAAGAAAAATTCAAGAGGCACTATTTTGCAACATCATTATGTTAATTAAGTGCTTATGCAATATAGGCATAAGGGTATCACTTTTTTTAATTGTTTGTTAATAAGCGCTGCAAGCAATATAAAATTAGTTCCATATGTAGTATAGTAGTCGGTGGCTCCTCCTCACAATCATCTCATATAAAGGTAGACTCTTCTGAAATCATACATTGATCCGATTGTATCTTCCCCGACATCTCTGAAATACAGCAAACACATGATGGTCAAATATGGCACCTTACTATATATGTATCCGTGACAACGCGTTACACAGCTCTATATGATTGTGTACATACACACGTCACTCATTTATATGTTACAACTACAAGTGTACATCAGTATGTAATTTTTATTATCATTTGTAGCAGCCATAACTATGTATATGAAGTGAACGTTGCCTGTATACTGAAAAATGTGCGCGCACATCTTAGTGTGCGCACGCACTTCACGCTTGGCTCCACTAACTGTTAGCGCATGCGCAAAACAAAGCGAACGTTGTGCGTTCAATACATGTAGAAAATACCAGTAAACATCACATCTTTATTTCAAATACAATGAAGATGAAACTAAAATCATTCTAAACGAGTACATCTGTATTCTTTTAAACCAGACGTGTTTGGACAGAAAGGACGGCCGATAACACAATGCGCAAATGCAATACGTGTGACGTCATGTTAAGCCAGCGTGAAACGCACGCTAACACTCCTCCCACTCAATTAACATTCGGCTAACGCCCAGGGTACGCCTACAAACACTGAGCTGCACGCATCACACACTGCAGTTACCGTTACTATAACAAAACATGACAGCCAATAGGCTTTGAGGCGCGCACGTCGCTTGGGGGCGGGACTTACATCCGTAATCCTTTTTAAGGACGCCTTGGCCCATGACAAGGGTCCCACGTCATACGTGGTGGACCCGGTTTTCAATGTTGTAGATGTTGCATGATAACAAAACAGGTATGTGTTAGAGTTATGGAAAAATGTTGCTAATATGTTTAAAGGGATAGGAAAGTACGTATATGTATACCGTCAGCAATGTGTACTACTCTTTCAGGTTCTACTATATTGTATTAGGAAACAATTTGTTTGTGATCGCTACATGTTATGCAGTCTGCAATGTTACGCTGTATCCACGCATTGAAAGTGAAAATGGTGGTTACAAAAAAAAAAAAAAATTAAACGCAGAGTCAACGCATAACGATTGTTATATTTACCATTCTTCTAGAATTAACTCTTCGCCTGGCTGCAACTGGTCGCTCCAGAAATGCAAGGCATTTTCATCCACGCTTGACCCAACCGCTGAATCCAGTATGACACATATCTCCTCCAGGAAGCGCTCATAGGAATCGCCACTGCTTTCTTCAAATAATTGGTCGGGAGGTAGGTTCATTTCTTCGGGTTCCCATTCCAATGCATTTTCAGCTGAAAGGCTTGGTACATAATCATAGTACTTTTGTTCTTGTACAATGTGGGTTTCAGGAATGGAGGCTGCAGATATTGCAGCACGTATCGATTCAAACGGATCAGTAGTAGTGGATACATTGCTATTGCCATTAGGAATAAATATGCCTTTCACGACAATATAAGTGCCGTCTTTCAGGAGAAATTGTTTTTCCTGGGCAATCTTCCAGAAACCATAGGTGTGTTGTAGCTTATCCTGGTCACGTTCAAAAAAGTCATTACTTGATAAAGTGAATCTTATTGAGGAATTAAAATTCCGTGCATGCTTACGGTCTTGGTAATAAGGATATTTTGCTCGAATGAAATCATCGATTTGGCGTGTGCTTGCTTTCTGTCCGCGACTGTTCAAGATGGCTTCACAGATCATGTACTTATACCCTAAAAGGGGATTAATATTGGTAACGAATTCATCAGCCATGTCTGAGTAGCACAAAAGCTGTGTGCAGGTCTGTGTTATTTGCTCATCAAAATGAATGTGCTGAATGGCTAACAAACTCCTGTTTTTCCTTCTCAAGGTCATCAAAACTAACTACTTTGACTCCTTATTTCAAACGCCAATTGGCTTTGTAAATCTAATTGGGTTAACAGTTGTGGTTAGTGATATGGGACTGTGGGAGAAACATTTCTCCTTCTTTTATCTCGTTTCTGAAAAACATCCCTAGACTTTGAATTCGTTCACATAGTGTTTTTTTGAAAACTAACAAAGACCACTGTGTGAAAATAGTTCTTAGCCAGGCATATCAGTAAAAACACACACCTGCAAAAAGAAATGTTATATCCCCGCTTACATTTCTGTGTGTATGTGAAAGTCTGGTTAACTCCCTGTCTGCATGAGTTTAAATACGTGTGTATATATATATATCTAAATATATCTCTCTTATAAAAATATATATATATTTATATATTATATTTTATTTTTTTTAATATTGCAGGAGTACACACAACATTGATGGCAGTAAGTATACCTTGTATGAAACCTATTTAAATGGTGAGAAACATGATTGAATGAAGTAATAAACATTTGTTTAAGCACAATACTGTTAGAGTCTCATACTTAGGATATTTCTCAAACATTATGCCTGTATTATTAAAATAGTGTGCTTTCACAAGGAAGCATGAAGTGTATTAGTTTGTAAAATACATGTATACCAGTTTATATAGTACTATATATATATATATATATATATATATATATATATATATATATATATATATATATTTACATACATATACATATACACACACACACACACACACACACACACACACACACACACACACACACACACACACACACACACACACACACACACACTCAGTGTGTGTGTGTATATATATATATATATATATATATATATATACACACACACACACACACACACACACACTCAGTGTGTGTGTGTGTGTGTGTGTATATATATTATTATACATTCTGAGATGTTATTGAAACAAGAACACACAAATGATTAAAGGACAAAATTAGAATGCCCAAGCAAGGCAAAGGTAAGTAATAATTTACACATAATCCTGCTGTACACGTACAAGAAAGATGTTTGCAGTTACTTAGGTGTTTTTATAATTGCATGTGACTAATATGCATATGCAATTCTTACATCAATTAACACACCCAAATGCAATGTTTTGCTGCAAAGTCAATGGCAGCTTCTCTAAACTTTGCAACTGGTTCCAGGTGGACCATTACTGAACAGACGATTAATACATAAATATTTATAACACTATTCATTAATTGAGTGTTAACATTTCCAAAACTTCATGTGTACAAGAACATAGTTGAAAGTTTGGAAACAACACAGTCTTCAGCATACATACAATATTAATTAGATAATGTGAAGTCAACAAAACAAGGGCAGAGACATATTGAGTGAATTATAACATTTATTTTTTTTGTTCCTTTTGTGAGCGAGTAACAGGCCTGCTTGTTGTCTCTTGCATTTTTTTTTTTCGTTTGCCACCAACTTTCGCAACAACAGAGCCACTTTGAGTGGCCTCTGGCACTTCACGGGCAGGGCTTATGGGCAGTGACTCACCTACAGGGCTTGTGGGCAGTGACTCACCTACAGGGCTTTTGGGCAGTGACTCACCTACAGGGCTTGTGGGCAGTGACTCACCTACAGGGCTTGTGGGCAGTGACTCACCTACAGGGCTTTTGGGCAGTGACTGTTCACCAACAGGGCTTGTGGGCAGTGACACATGTGAGCAAGTTGGTACACCGTGCACAACACATGGTTGGTCCGTTTCATCTTTCCTGGTCAGTACTAACTGCTTGTGCTGTTGTGTTTTTGTGGCCTCCTTTGTAGGTGTCAGCTGGTGATGTAGTACAGATGGCAGCGGTAGGATGTCGTCAGGAACCTGCACACCAATGTGTGCTACTTGACCGGTAACATTGGGACCTGGTGACTGAAGATCAGATGAATGTGGTGAGAAGTGGCCAGCATGTAATGATCCAGCCTGTGAGGTGTTGAATTGGGGTACATTAGTCATTCTCCAGTAATTAGCTTGGGTTTGCTGAACAACTAATGCTTCGAATGAGGTGTTGATTTTTTGCAACTGTTTAGGCACTTCAATGAAGACTCTGTGGAGATGTGCCAATTGTGATACTGTTTCTTCCTGCAGTCCAATCATCCTTTCCAGCACTGTCATCATGTCTGAATGGCGACGATTTTCTGCGTCCACTATTTTTCCCTCTGAAGCTACAATTGCATCGTATGTGGAAGTTGATGGACGATTTGGCGGTACAACAGTTTCTATTGGCACCTCTTCATGGTCACTTGATTGTATTTCAGTCTCTTCTGCGGCGTCATCCTCATCATCCTCATCATCCTCATCACCATGATGTTCTAAAAAGAAATGTACACATTATTAAATGGCATGTTAATGTATGCTGTGTTACTATGTAATTGTACTGTGTCCTAAGTAACACCTAACATGTTAGCATACGTTTTATAACCTCACATTAAAAACTACCTTGACTTACGAATAATGTTTGGACTCAGTATGAAATATGAATGAATGAAAAGTTGCTCTAAACTCAGAAGTCCTACATGATAGTTCACATCACTAACACAATACATGTTGCCTTACACTTAATTTTCACTGACACTAAGTAATCCTATTTAAAGAAGATGTGCAAAACAAATAATGAACATGACAACATAACATACAGTATAGAAGAGCACATATTATATGGCCACCAACTGATACACTCACCTTGTAGTTGTGTTGAGCTGGCTGACCCAGGTGAAGACACTTGTTCCATCTCAGGTGACACATGTCCTCCAGGGGCAACTATATATAACAATAACATAAGTTTGACATTTACATGTGTAAATATTGAACAAACACTTATTGTATGTTCTGTATTTATGATTAACTAACAACATCAGTTGCTTAACCGAAAATGTGTGTGAAAGTGAACATAAATAGTTGTAATAACACTGTACATGCCTGTGTACTTAGAAGTTTTGAGTTCCCTAACATACAACATACTATGTTTCTGCAGTAATGCGTGAGGATAAATAGATTAAATTTGTACCTTAAAATCATATGTTGTGTAGTGATATCAGTATCATAATGTACATAACTATCATGAGATGACCATTCACAATGGTTATCATGAAGGTGGTCATATTGCAAAAAGTGTTGTTTTTGGTAGAGGATATGTGTGGTACATTAATCGAAGATGTGGCACACCTGAATGTGGCTGTGACTCAACAAGACAACACATGCAGTGTGTGATAATGTGTCTTTGATAGTAGTTCAACTATAGATATGAGTGAACTAATGTGTGACGTACGCTTTGATAAGTAATGAGTTGTTGGGGCATTTAGTAGCTAAAGTGAAGCTTTCAAATGAGTGTGATTAACTTCAGTTGTGCTAGTCAGGTTGTAATAACGGTATTCCCTTCCCCAAAAAGCCTGATCAGCCACACCTTTCAATTACTTGAAACAGGTGAAAATGGTGTGAACTAAGTTGACCCTAAAATGAGGCTGCAATTAGTGTGTGTGCTGAACCCCACCCCCTCTGTTGAAGTGTATGCTGTGATGAGATATTAATTGCAGCTGCTTTAACACAATGGTAGATGAGCTAAATAGTCGTGTGCAGTTTTTAAGTTATGAAAACAATGACATAAAATATGATACGTGTGCCTCATTATGCTGTCTGTATATGAGTTAAAGCAAAAATGGACCTTTTCATAAACAACTATAGATGTGTTAGTGCAAGTGATGTTTGTAGGCCGTTGCATGCAATATATTTGATGCATGCTTAAAATAGGCAGTAATGTCATGTTTGTCGGAGTAAAATAAATAAAATACACAATAATATTCTACATATTTCTGTTCTGTACCTGTAGCTAGTAATAATTTCTGATTAACATGTGTTACACATGTGTACTACCCTGTTGTTCCCCATCTTCGCCCACCATCAATTGCTTCCACTGCAGCTATGCATTTTGGGAATTCACATGTAAATGAGCACGCAATGGCACGTGCTATATTAGTTACTGCTTTTAGTAGGACTACTACATATATGTCTATTTTGAGATATATATATATACAGAATCAGACATATACATATATAGATGCAGGTATGCTTATATTGTGAAGACAGTATAAAAAGCAGTGTAAATATGCAAAATAACTGTAAGCAACGACACGCCTAGTACAGTAATATTTATCACCTGCTGGAAATTGTGACGGATAAATTCCAATGTCACGGTCACCAGCCAAGCCTTCCACGACGACGGTAAGTAATTTTGGCCGAAGCAGCTCCTCCAATGGAGTCAATATGAGACGTTGTGATGTGGGCCCACCTCCAGTGCCAGTAGCATGCACGCGTTGGTCTTGTATTTTCTTTTTCAATTTGGACCTAATATCATCAAATCTTTTCCGACAATGATACTTGTCCCTGACACGATTCCCACAGGCATTGACACCAATGACTATTGTGTCCCACATTTCTTTTTTGCTTGCTGCACTTGTCCGCCCTTGAAAAACATATAAAAGATATGAGGTGAATTAATAATAATATAAGCACCAGTTTCCTACACTGCTAGCTGTTCCAAAAGATAGCAAACATGCTGTTTTATGTGTAATATGTGAAGCACATGAGCATTCACTACTAAACCTATACATGTAAGCAAGGTTGCATTCATATTGTATGCAGTTCTGGCAAATTGACCGGCTGTGTTTATTTGTCCTTGTAAGGCATGATAAAAAGCTGTGTTTCCACACTAATGAACATAGAAAGATATTGTGTACCCATATTTGCATATGAACAAAACTCAGATGACCTAGGATCACATGTATTTGAATAATAAATGTAAAGGTACACTTACCTACTAAATGTCCATAGATATTGTCATAGTGCTCCAGAATGCCAGTGACAAGAGCTGTATTTTCCTGGTCATTGAAGCGAGGATTACGTGGCTTCTCCACACGTTTCTTCCGAGCAGGTTTAGGGTCAGAGCTTGGCTGGTGCTGACTGGACTCTCCTTCTTCCAATGGAAGAGCCTCCAAAAGCTGGCCACCAGCAAGCACGCCACCACCATCCACCCCATCAGCAACTGCGCCACCAGCAGCACTCCCAGCACCAGCACTCCCACTCCTAGCACCAGCACTCCCAGCACCAGCACTCCCACTCACAGCAACAGCACTCCCACTCCCAACAACAGCACTCCCACTCCCAGCAACACCACTCGCAGCACCAGCACTCCCACTCCCAACAACAGCACTCCCACTCCCAGCACCAGCACTCCCACTCCCAGCAACAGCACTCCCACTCTCAGCAACACCACTCGGTGCACCAGCAACATCACTCCCCTGAACAGAACGTTCACTCCGACGCGTACTCGCACGAGTAGCAGTCCCACTCCCACCAGCATCACTCTTCCCACGCTTTGCGGGCATACTTCCAGCACTCACAAAAAACAGACAAGAAATGTACAGGCAATCACACGAACCACTTCCACATATAAAACAAGACAAAGATGTAAACAAAACAACAAAGGACAAAGCTCACCCAATACACAACAAGTCTCTCAGTCAATATGCAAATCTTCAATCGTCCAGCTCTGTGCGTCTCTCTCTCTCTCACTCCCAACAACACAGAGAATGATTAGCAGTACACGTTGCCTTTAAATATGGCGCGCAATCAAAAACATGCTTGTTTCGCCTGATTCAGCAAGATTTGTGATTGTGCAACCTAACAGCACCCCGCCACGCACGCCGATACACCTGTGTGTGATCGGCTCATCATCGTGAGAGTGGTCGGATTTGTTTTCGGCTTGATTTTGAATGTATTCGGCACTTACTGCATACGGAGAGGGAAAAACGCCAATAACATGACTAATCGATAAGCTTGCCGATTTCACATAATCGTCGCTTACTGCATGAGGCCCAAAGGCTCTCAAGAATGAGATAGTAGTTTGAAATGTAACCAAAACGCAGAGAGCATCATGCGAATACCTGTAAATCATCCCCTTGCAGTATCAAGACTGTGGATGTGTGTTACAGTTGTAACCCTCCCTACCTGACTCCTAGGGAGATTACATCAGTGTGCAATGGTTAACTACTCAACATGGGTTACCTTAACTCAGGGTGCTGGATTCAGCTGGCTAGGCGATGAGGTGGCAAGGATGTATAAAAATGGGTGGCACGATCTTTTGTAGTAATGCAGTCATTTAATCGTGTCCATAAGCACAAGGACCACTCATACATATATTGACAACATTGCACTGTATTTTATATCAGACATACATGAATATGGTTCTTCCATCAGGGCCCACTCTTAACACTTGAAGGGAGGTATATAGACTTAGTTGCTCTACATAGGTGTCAGATCCGGCCTCCCTTGTGGCATTGGGATAATAATCAGTATTAATTCACTTAGTCTAGGCCCCTACGGGAATCCTGGTGGGTACTTCTTACGAGACCCAACACCTTTAGCCTGTTTGGGAACTGCCACTTCCATATAGACTGATGCTGAATATTATCGCAAATCCGCGGTTAGAGCTGATCCGCCGGCACCCGGGAGCCCTTTTCCCTGAGTCCCTCTGTGGCGTATCATATTCCTTTCCCTTAACTATTCAGGACTCCATTCTTTATTTTGGGGATCCTGACTTAATGGGTACAGTCCCTACCTACAACATAATAAACAGGGGGTCCGGTCTGTGCTATTTACTGTATAAAAATGACTTACCTCCTCTTTCCAAGGCTCCTCTCCTCTTGGCCTCCAGGAACCTAACCTTCTTGAACCATCCCATTCTCTAATATTCTCTCCATTATGTCATGATTCCATGGAAACACAGGGTGGGGCCCAATACACTCCATCCTTCTAATAACCCTTTTGATGGGGGGGGAGGTGTTAAACTGTCACATTTTTAGAAACCTTTATTGTAAGAATTTCCTATTTTTAAAAAAAAGCCTATTTAAGTGTCTCTCAATTGCTGCGTTGAATTTAGCTTAAATACACACCAGCACCGCCCATCGTTACTGCAAAGTACCATAGCAGCCGCAAAGCACCATTCAGCAGCCGAACTGAGTTGCTAGGCACAATCAATTGCCTATCAACTGCACTTGGTTTCCCATGGTCCTAGGAACAGTAAGTCTTGCTTCATTTGTACCTTGTTGAATACTAATGTAAGTGGTGATCTTCACCAGAGCGATTATATTTACTGAAGCAGTTCATAGGAGCACTTTTACAGTGTACATGTGCTCAGTGGATGAATCACAGAGGTTTTGTTTATGACGTTCTGTGATTCTTCAATCCTGACCAGAAGGAAAGAAGGATGGGAGGAAACCGAGCCAAGTCCACAATTGCGTTTCATGTGACATGAGCCAAGATGGGTAGGATATGTTGACAACCTAATTTTAAATCAGCAGAGGTGTATTTTCCTTTCATCTTATAGTGCACTGATTGATTGGTCAGAGCTGAACTAAGTAGAGCTCAGCCCTGAAGCCCTGTTAATCTCTCTAGATGTCATAGTGCAATGAAGCAAAAAGCAGAATGTGAAGAGATTTGGGATATCATGCAGAAATATTTCATACGCGGCTTTAAAGGCTGTAACTCATTTTTTTGTTAAACACGCACTAAGAAGGACCATTCTCTGGATGCTACGACTGTAGTTTACATAAACAAAACTTGTTTTTGGAGATCCAAGTCCCCGAAATATTGTGGCACCCAGGGAAGAAGAAAATGTGCAAGGCTTTAGGAAAAGCTACATGCTAAAATACACAACATTGAGAAAGGTTCGTTCAAAAGTTATTTGTTCATTCACCAAAGTGCATTTCTCCATTTCTATGTGAATATTGCAGAACTCACCACATTCTAGAATAGAAAAGTCACCTCAATTCTCCTAAATGTTTGGTTTCTATTTGCATTTCCCAGTTGGCAAAAGTTTGTTATTTTTGTGATTTGTTTTCACCAGGCACAAAGATCCCAAATTCCGCACAAGCGTAAATGGGCACACATTTTCCGCAAAATGCCATCTGAGAGTCTACGGTGACACTCCAGGAACATTCCCAATAGTCTTATGGGTCAGGAGGAATATACATTTAGAGGCAGACCCTGACCCATGATAAGCAATGCCATTCCGTAATATACCTTAGCTTCAATTAGATTGTAAGCTCTTCGGAGCAGGGACTCCTCTTCCTAAAATTTACTTTTATGTCTGAAGCACTTATTCCCATGATCTGTTATTTGTATTATTTGTTATTTATATGATTGTCACATGTATAACTGCTGTGAAGCGCTATGTACATTAATGGCGCTATATAAATAAAGACATACATACATATAGTGAACAATGTGCTAGATTTTCAGGGGGGGGGGTTGGGGCACGGCAGTTATAGAGGTCCCACAATCTCCCCCGGCATTTAAATTAAATGCCGGGGACCGCATGAGACCTCTGTAATATACTTCCCTTCCAGCGACACATTGTTCTGGTAACCCAGCATCAAATTACCATGGCAACATGGCGTCACATGACCCCGTGCACCATTTGATGCCGGGGTTGAGCGGGGGGGGGGGGGGGGGGTTAGGGCACGAGGCGCCGAGAAGAGCAGGCAGGGATGCGCTCGGGGAAAGATTGTGCACCCCTAGCTTATGGAATAGTCCCACTGAGTCAATATTGCCCTACATGTTTTTTGGGGAACTTAGGGAAAACATATATATTTTTTATCTATGACACTAAGTATATCAGAGAGACTGTAACTGATGTAAATTTGTGAAGGTATAGATTTAACCCTTTGAGTGCCACGATCCCTCTGGCACAGTATGGTCACGTGACTGCAAAACCCCTTAAAGCAGAAATGGAGGAAACCTCCTTGCCTTCTGACCATGTCCTGCGCTCTGTGGGATGGCAGAACGTGACGGAAATGGAAAGAAAGCTCTCTGTGGCCATGATCCCATGACATAAGGACTATGTCTTATGGCATCCAAAGTGTTAAAGTAAGGATGGACAGGTTTGCAAAATGTTTAAATGAGTTTGGATGTCTGAGTCAAACTGATTTAATTTGAAATGATCATCATTAGCTTTGTTTGTGAGAAGTAAAATAATGGGGTGTACAGCACAGGTACTTCCTTTGCAGAACCTGTCAACACAATTGTTGGGTAAAAAGCAATGTAAGATTGAAATAATCAAGTGTGTATTGAAAACATGACTTACAGACTGTGCTGGCTAAACTTCTAATCCTCAGGGATACCACTTGCAATTTATACGATATAGCATAGCGTGACACAGATCCCTTCATTGCATTTCATTCATTTGAAGAGTATGACTTTGGACACAGCTCTTCATATATCTGGGTTAAGATGTAACCCCACCCTACTCAGGCTGCATTACCTTGTTCAGGGTGCAGGCATCGTGTGGCTGGGCATTATTAGCAATGATAGAAATTATTGGGGGCCAGTAACAACATTCTTTATTTATGGCCCCTGCGTGGGCTCTTCTCACTCAGGTACATTATATATGTAGCCATGTCCCCTTACCTCCCGGTCCGGGCGTGTGGGGGGAGGCTGCAGGAAGATGCCGGTTGCCGCCAGAGTGGTAGACGGACCCGGCACAGGTGCAGGGAAGTTGTCGGTGGGGGATGCGTGGTGAGTGGATCGCCGGGACTACATGGCGACGCCGAGATGCAGGGTGCCGCCATCTTGGTTGGCCACGCATGCGTAGTGTGGGTCTTGTGCATGTGCATTGTGGGAGAGTTTCGGCGGCCATTACCAGGCTCCGCAAGGGGACTATAATCCACAGCAGCCTCAGGGGCTGTAGAGCACATGGGCACGAATGGCCAATAGGGCCCCAGAATCTCGGCAGAGATAGAAGGATACATTGGGCGCCCTCAGTGAACCACGCTAGTCGGAGCAGGGAAAGCAAGGGTTAATGAGGTTTTCAGAGTGCCAGTGGCCTTTGAACTAGGCCAGAGACCCCCCATAGATCTCAGATAGACCCAACTCATCTTAGCTTGTGGCTGCTGCAGGGAAGGTCCACAGATAGGGATGCTTCCCCTTAGCTCACCACAGTTAGGATTAGTGCACTGGTGACAGGCGCCACGCAGTGTGTGCGGCCTGCGTCTGGGACCGGACACACTCCAACGGGAGATCCCTCCATAGGCAGACGAAGAGGATCCAGTAGACCGCGTCGTGGAATAACAGTGCAGTCCGATAAATCACCATCTTCAGGTTGTCCTGATCTGGACCGGAGACCAGGAAAGGTACACAACATGTACCAATGGCCACACACACAGTGGGTAGCACTACTCCACACACTGTGGGGTGGGCTGGACTCTGCGGACACTGGGTTGGTTAGGTACCCGGAGCACCTCAGTACTTTGGGGGTTCAACTAGGCTGGTGTTACGATGTGGGCATTGCGTTGTGGGGCCTTGTATACCATTGTATTGATATTGTGTTATTGTGTGTGCGTTCAGTAAAACTCCTGTTATATGCCCTCTGTGTAATAACTGGATGTATTGGGTCCTGTGAGGGGTTATCCAGCTACGCTCGGATCCCTTGCGGGTGGAGGCACTGTAAACAAAGGACCAAGACCACCCCAGGCTCCAGCGGTGGAGGCTGAGGCCTCCTGTAAGCCATACAGGTAACAGCAGCACGGGTAGTTCCCTTAGTCACGGGGAAAGGGGGCTACATATATTAGCACAGTTGTTGTCAAAACCTGTACACTATTTGTTTTTCTTAAATGTTAGGCCAATTCTTTTCAATGCTACATACTCCATAAGGGCATTTAATTATAGTGTTACTGATACATTGCATCATAGGGGTAGGCTTTCACTCACCTGGATTCTGTTTTACTAAACAGTTCCATAGGACAATAAGAAGTTACATATATTCAGTGTGGGAACCTGATAAATGGAGTTACCTTGACGAGGTTGGCAGGCATGAATCCTGTTTTGATCAAAAGATACAACCAAATGAGTCCTTTGTTACACAGACTTAGGTTCTAAATGTTAAAATGTCGCTGGTATATTTTAGCCCAATTGGTAGATGCGCAGGATCTGCTCTTTGTTTTACACAGTTGTTGTCTGCTTTATTTGTACAGTCTGCACTCTTAATAAAGATGCATCCTCAAACACCCACTCTTCATACTCTGAGAAGGTGCAGACACTTTACTGACTTATAATTCACTGATCCATCCCCATTCTGCATAACATCTGTCATGTATGGTCTCTAGGGTTCCCACCTTAGGTCCTGGCTGACACAATACTTTAGGGGGCCTAACTGTTTCTGTACTGCCACCAATGTGCTTGGCAGGTATTGACTTGCTTGTAGGGTTGATCCTAGGGCACCCCGGGGCCCCTCTCATAGGGACCTCTGTGTCGAGCTTTTCTCCTCTTCTGTGAAGATGCTGATTCACCTTGGCCATACCTTGAGACCCTATCTTGAAGGACACTATCCTAATCTAAAACATAATAATTAGGGACTGGTCTATCCTATACACTTACGAACTTACATCTTACCTATATTCACTGAGGCTCCTCTCCTCTCAGCCTCCAGGAACCTGAATCTATAAACTTCCACAGCTCAATATTTACCCAATGGTCACATCACAGGTCAAAATGCCTACTGTGGGCGTGGCTAGAATTATACTTAATATCCAACACCAGGGGGCAGGATCAGCACCTTCCAGAAGGTGAGCGTGATTAAGATTTCTGCACATAAACTCTACACAATGTGATGAGAGGCTGCTACACTGCAGGTACCCATGCAGTTAACCTCTCTAGGGTCTACTAACCCCTTAAGTGTATGTAGGAATCCAAAAGATTGGTCTTTAGAAGCTGATCGGCAAGCTTTGCTATTCTGTAAGCCCTTCTCGCATGTCCAATCCGTGTCTCAAAGGCTTTTTTAGAAGCGGTTTCACTCTGGCTCCAATCCGATTGGGTTGTCAAAAAAGCCTTTAACAAAAGCAGCAAATCTTGTATTTCCGTTATGCAAACCGATTCTAAAAACGCATAAAAAAACTCATGCCACCTAGAGGGCGACGAGATTAGTAATCTGAGTTACATCCAGAGTCTGAAATATGGGTTTGGTTGAGAGAGGAAAACCAATAAGTCCGACTGGGGATGGAGTTAGCACCACCTCAAGTTATTCCGCTTCTATAGCAAGTACAATCCGAGCATTTTGGCTGTTAAATCATATCGTTTGACCCTCTTTATAGAAGCGATTTAGAAGAAGCGATTTGCAATAGAGAATAGGGTTTTTTCTAACATTTTCTCACATCCCATGGAGTACCGTATTGGCCGAATATAGCACAGCCTCGCACATAATATGACCCTAAAGTTTTGAAGGTGTTCTACATGAAAAATTAAGGTGTTAGGCCTCGGCCATGCTCCCTGCTGGCGTGCTGAGGCACGCTGAGGCGCAGGGAAAGCAGGTGCTTTCCCTGGCCTTGCGGTTGCTTACCGCACGCGCTGTCAGGGGGCGGGCCGGGGGCGGGCGCGTCACTGGCCGGGGGCGGGCCCTTGACATCACGGAGCTGGTTCGCCCTCATTGGGAGAACCGCTCACGTGACCGGCCTGTCGTGCCGGCAAGCAGGGGAATTTTAAATTCCCGTAAGACCTGCGCTTCCGCAAGCGCACGGAAGCGCAGGTGAGCCCCTACTAAAGCCACTCTAAATGCGGCTGTAGGGGCTCAGTGCTGAGCGGGAGCGCGCGTCAGCACGCTTCCGCCAGCAAGCGCTAAACATGGCCAAGGCCTTAGGCTGCACATATAATATAAGTTCAGTTTTCGTAAGGACATTTTTAGGGAAAAAACATAGCATTATATTCGAGCCAATACAGTAGTTACAGTATTAGTAATTGATAGGAAACTTGGTGATAATGATGAACTACTTAGGAGACATCTCAAAATCCCTTGATAAATGAGAACTGTATTGAAAATGTTGCAAATGGCCTTGAACATTTGGGAATGCCTGTGCTTGTATTAAAGGAAACAAATGAATGTGAGGAAGCATGATTCAAGAGCATGAATCAAAGTTTAACATTAACTGGTGGTGGAACTCCTTGAATCATTCATTTAAAAATATCTGATTCATGTCCAATTACAGTAATGTTGGCCACATACTACCATACAGCCAGAAAGCCATCTGTCTTATGTAATGGATAATTATCTAACTTTGATACTTTTTTTAACAGTCACATTATAATATTTCAGTTTTAATACATTTTATTGACTCCAGCATGGGGATAATCACAGCCACTCAAAGAGGTTCCATAATCCTTTAAACATCTATTATCTATCTTATTTTCTCTCTGAGCATATGGCAAAGGGCTTTTGGATGTTGGCCAGTTCTTTCCTTTCGATTTTTGTTACAATAGCTTATACCTTTAGTGCCATCCATGTTACAGAAAGCATCTAGTCCTGAACAGAGAACTACAAAATCTGACCTTGACTTTGTATGACATCTATGTAAACTGTTCTATAAACTCTTTCATAAACAGATGCCAGCGCAGTTTATTTTAAAATGAACCGCAGTAGCAAGAAAGGTTCAACACTGATCTTTGTTGGCCAAATGTTAAACATGAATAAGTATCAATAGAAAAGGAAAATCAGTCATAATAGAATATTTTTATTTATTCCTCCTGTAGCATTAAAAAGTAGGGAGGAATTGTGTGGTAGAATAATAATAATAATAATAATAATAACAATAACAATAACAATAATAATAAGTTTGTTTATATAGCACTTTTCTCCCAATGGGACTGAAAGTGCTTCACACATTTAAAACTAACAGTTTCAAAAAATAAAAGGAACCCATTGAAAGCAATAAAAGATAAACACAAGATAAAAATATACAAATATTGGAAGAACGAAATATAGAATATAATTATACTGTAAGTATTGACTGTCTGGTAGGTTGTGGTTCACTCATCAAATGTTTGGCTAAACAGGTACTGTAGGTCTTGAATCTATTTTTAAAGGTTTCCATGGAGGCCTCTTGGACAGTACAAGGCAGAGAGTTTCCAAAGAGTAGGAGTAGTGTGGATAAAAGCTCAGGCCCCAAATGAGGTCAGGAAGATTCTGGTAACTGTTAGGTGTCCACCTGTAGATCGACGTGAGCGAGTGGGAGTGTAGGGAACCACATGCTTGTTCGGTTAGTTGGAACCCTGATTATGTAGAACTGTGAAAGTCAATAAGCCAATTTTGAAAAAGATTCACCATCTTATAGGCAGGGATTGCAGAGAGAGGAGAACAGGTGTCATGTGGCAAGCACGGATCTGGTTAATTAACAACCTAGCCACAGCATTTTCTGTACCAGCTGCAGGAGGCGCAGCTCTGTTTCCAGATGTCCCTGGTAAAGTGCTCCACGATTGATGACACAAAGGCATGAACCAAGCAATTCCTAAAAGTTGGCTATGTTCCTCAGGTGAAAGACTGATGATTTGATCACTGCTGACACCTGATGTTTAAGTGTCAAGCCATAATCAATGACAAGACACAGTTCCTCACACAGTTAGAGTTTAGTAGCTAGGAACCCCGCGCCTAAGGTCAGTTAGTTGATATAGCTGCAGTCTTGTTATCAGATGGCAAGGACCCACCACAAGCACCTCTGTCTTATCAGGATTCAACCTCAACCAGCTGGCATTCAACCAATCAAGGAGTTCAGCTAGACAACCATTGAGGACTGCAATGTGTCCTTAGTACCTGGTGCAAATGACAAGTAGATTTGTGTGTCATCTGCATAGTAGTGATAGCCCTGGCCATGTCGCCTTATATTGTAATCCAGAGGATGTAGCATGCACACTGCAAACAATATGGGGGTGGCAGACCACATGACAGGGGCACTGGTGCAGAGTGAACTCCTGAAGATGATCTCTGTGACCTACCAGTGAGGCAAGATTTGAACAAGCTGTGAACTGTGTCACCCAGCCCACAGAAATCCTTAAAGCGCTGACAAGACAATGTCTGGTTCAAGTCCAGAAACTATTTTTGTTTAAACATGTCTCACTGAGGTTCCCAAATTATGCTTCAATATTTCATAATGCAAAGATTTAAAAAAACATATAGTGCTATCTTCTGCCATAAGACATCTTCTGGCATTGAGGGACACCTTAGGAAAGTCAATCATCTGTAATATGTTGTGATAGAGTCACTGTCTCTATCTGCTGGTGGTAATGTGGTGCAACTACTGTGCTTTCCAGCCTACAGTGCGCTTTCTCAAGGTGATAACGAGCGGATTCGCGAAACGCGTCATTGTTTTTACTTACCTGTTTTTTCATGTATTCAATAAATTCATTTTTTATTGGAGTCACCTCTTCATCTACATTTTTTTGTGGCACTGGTTGTGCCCCACACCTCTCTCTTTTCTTCCTGATTTAGTAAATAAATCCATAACGTTTCTGGGCACAAATACACAAATGAGGACAACTGATGTCAGATTTGATTCCTCCACTTTGTACTAAGGCAGCTTGCCTTGCATAGCTAGACTCAATTTTCAAAGTACAGAGTCAGCAAACAATTCAGTGGCAAGTTTTTCTTCCCTTTCCAGCCTTTCCATCATTTCTGGATTGCTGGAATTAATATTGTTAAGCTGGATGCTAACTGTAAACCATAGCCACTTCAATGAATTCTAAAAGCAGGTTCCTTAATCACATTTTAATCTACCAATTATCAGTATTTGGTTTGCTAACATTGTTACATAACAAGGTCATGCGTGTGCAAGTAACCCCTCCTCTAATTCCTCGTACTGTTCAAAACAATTTCCTGCATCAATAGCCAAAGGAGATACAGCAGATTTAATATGCAGACATAATTGAACAACTGGTATTAAAAGGGGCACATTAAGAATGACTCTTCAAGTCAATTTACTGTCAAAATGGGCAATCAGGAAGATTGAAACATTTCACTCGCAGTTGTGTTAGCCTTTTCAAATAGTGGTGGAAAAGGCAGGTCCAGGAATCATTTCTGTGGCTCTCTCTACGGCACAGAGACAAGTTGTTTTTTTGATAATGCACTTTCAAAGATGAATAGCTCTCGCTTTGCTATAATTGCAATTCTTATCCGTGAAAGCTTTTAAAAGTCTTGTTTTATTATGCTTCCTATTTTGGGTATTATAAACCCTGCTGGGGCTCACCTAAGAGCTTTAACTGTGTGCTTCTCCTATCAAAGGATATTTTTGCAGGTTTTTTTCCTTCTATTACATCAAGTCTGCTGAAAGGTAAAGACGCAGACAAATGAAGACATGGAATGTGTAAACATTTGAAAGAAAAACACTTTAGGCTCTAGCTTTCAGCAAAGTGACAATGAAATAAAGCTTTGTTCTTTGGAGGAGATAATCTGCTTTTTAACTATAGGTGTAGGTGTGCTATAGCTTCAGTGTGGAACATTAAATCATTAACTAAATGTGGGTTTCAACCAGTAAAAATAGATATAAAATTCAACTCTTCTTAATTATACAAGTTGATCAGGGATAATGTGCAGTATCTCCAGTGTTTACCGGTACTGGGTAGAGATGGGCAATTCGGTCCAAACCCGTTTGCTGGAATTTCGTGGATTTTTTAGACCAAATCCCATCCCCTCCTTCACCAAAATCTGTCTGCAGATTAATCAGAATCCGGACAGGTTTTAAAGAATCCGAACTAGGATTCCATATTGAATCTGAAAATCCATGGGCGGAGTGGAGAGGAAAGAGAGAAAGAGAGAAAGAGATGAGCCTTTTTGAGACTGCACCGTGGAAATCGGCGAGCCAAAGGAACCGTATAATATGAGATATTATACAATCTATCCCATCCCTCGCTGCAAATTACAACATGGCAACAAAAAGCACCAGAAAGGACTAGAAAACGTGTTCCATCAAAATGTAAGGCTGCCCATCACAAATTCCTTTTATTGTCCCCAAATTTACTTCATTTCCATTACGTGAGAACACCCAACAAAGCCTGGTCAACAATGAAATTCTGCAAATTTCCACCGGCCAATAAACAAACCCAATGTACATCGGAATGGGGCATTTGGTCGTTACCAAAAGCGCTGCCGGCGATCCGCCGACACTACAACTCACCACAGGTTGCCGCTGTACAGTTCTACACACTTCGCTGCCCAGTGCTCTTAATCCCGTGACTGCCCTCCTTTCTTAGTCTCATGAGTGCCAGACAGATGGAGCGGCAGCAACGGTACTAGGAGAGCCGAGCGGCCGAAGTGCGGTGAATTTTGGGCCAAAGCTCATAGACTGCTCTACATTATGTGTCAGAAGAAGACAACGTTTTGTGGGTGAACTTCCCTTCTTAAATAGGACAATGTGGACATTGGTCCAGGAAACGATAACATCTCACAAACAATCTATTTATAGCAATTTATAGCAACATGTCAAATTAGTTAAAAGTTCATTAATATTAACTCTTTCAACTAAACATTCCATATGAAGTCAACAAGGAGGGTTGGAACGGCGGTGCAGCTGCCGTGAAAGGAGAAGTAGAGACCGGACTGCTGGCTTCACGGTACAAAAAGATTTATTGAAGGCATATTTAAAAGTAGCAAGAGCAACCTCCTATGCGTTTCGTGCGATGCAACGCACTTAATAAAATAAATAAAGTGCGTTGCATCGCATGAAATGCGTAGGAGGTTGCTCTTGCTACTTTTAAATGTGCCTTCAATAAATCTTTTTGTACCGTGAAGCCAGAAGTCCGGTCTCAACTTCACGGCAGCTGCACCGCCATTCCAA
Source organism: Ascaphus truei (assembly GCF_040206685.1). NCBI lineage: Eukaryota > Metazoa > Chordata > Amphibia > Anura > Ascaphidae > Ascaphus > Ascaphus truei. The sequence continues at coordinate 104,438,071 of NC_134489.1, forward strand.
CCCTCCTTGCATTCATATTGAATTTACCTGGTCGGAGCACGCTGACAGCACCCTAAGTCCCACGGCGCAATGAGTGAGTAACCATTTCAGGGGCATTGCTTAATACACTTGTCCCGTGTTTAGCTATATATTACAAGCTACAAGAACACCTTTGCAAAGTTCTTATAAGATTTAACTGACATAAGGCTATTGAACAAGCATAGAAAGTGGTGTTTTTCAAGTGGTTTATAACGAGGAACATTACTCCAATGGGTTAATCAAGCTGTTTTTTGAAAGAAGGACCAAGAGTCATTTGTGTGTCATATATTGTACACTTATATACATGGACATATCAGGTTAGCATTGCAGTAGGTTCATTCTCCCATTCCTTTTTGTTCCAACTAAACATTCCAGGCAGAATGAGAGATGTGAGTGAATCTCCAAATCTGCGTTGCAAAATTGTCAGCATTTTTTATCCTTAAATTTCTCTTTTTTTTTTACAATTATTTACGCAACAGTTTACATTGCTCTGGACAATGCAACATTTTTCACGTAGCTCCGTGCTGTTACCGGCTAATCCCAGATCGCGGGATAGATCCATACCAACACGGCATCCCCTTACTCTCCTGAACTATCGAAGTGACAATATCGAGCCTGATTGTTTATAATCTACTGGACTGTGCTTTTTATCTGTGTAAGTAACTACTTGTATTATTACTGTATTGGTTTAATACATACCTCTTTAACCCGGTGCGCTCCTGTGCTCCTTTTTTTCTCTTTGTGGGTGCCCGCCGACGGAGCTTTCTTGCGGTAGATGCCGTGGAGGAGGGGAGTAACTCCACACATCAGGAGCTGCAAGAGGAAGGAGAAGATCTACCTTAAAGATATACTTAGGAAGCATGAGCGCGGATTGAATACCATCTGAGAGGTACAGTGGCCCCTTCTCTCTCACGGTAATCAGGGCCTCTGTAAGTGCGGGGCTCGGTGCACGATCACCAATGGCATCGCCATCAAGCCGGTCCTGACATGAGTATGATGATGCTAATTTGGGGAGTGTAGTGGATTAATATCTTCTACCTACCTTTGTAGACACTCACTTCAAGGAGCAGATTTTGTGCCATGGTGAAAGTACACAGTGTTGATGGGGGCAGAAAGGCAGATGAAGGACACTGAAGGTCTATGGTCAGATTCAACACAGCTCTCTTTTAACAATTTTGTGGGGACTTAAACAAGCCATCACTCATACAGCATTGTGTGCCACAGATGGGACATCCATATTCGTACAGTGTTTGGCTTGCTCTGTGCCATCTGTGTCTTCCGTCATGCATGGATCTGCGGGAGGGCCAAAGGAAAGTGTAATTTGCCTCCTGTAAAAAAAACTTCCTTATGTAGCCCCCTGTAAACAGCCAGGGCTACTAAATCTTCCTAATACTGTGGTAAGCCCTGTTAAGGCAGGCCCCAGTAGTGATCATGGGTTTTCCCCCTTGCAAAGCCTTGCCTGCTTGATTAATACAAGCCGGTCCCTGCTGCAAACCAGTGCAGAGGGGAGGTCTTGTTGATGTCATAGGGGCGGGGCGGGGCTGACCAAACTTAGTTGCGGTTCCTGTGTGCTGTGAGTTAGTTGAGTTGTGTTCTGGAAGTGGGTCGGTCAACTCCCGGAGTAGAGAGAGGAGAGAGTCTGGAGTGCAGTTGATTTGGAGGTGCTGGAGGAGAGAGTTATGCCTTGGGGGCTGCGAGTGTTGGAGTGTCTGCCGCGATCGAAAGACCAAGAGAGAGAGAGTGTAGCTAGGTTCCTGAGGAGTAGGGCCTAGTGTGTAGCGGTGAATCCATGTCTCTCATCCTGCTTAGGGGGTGAGGGAAGAGCTAGCCCCACCCGTGGCGCCCTTGGTTGCGGGTGGAGGCAGGGAGAATTATACCCTTCAGACCATCCTGTGGAGAACGACCTGGCGGAAGAGGAGGAGGAGGTGTACCGTGTAACTGTACTGCTGTGCTGCTACTACGTGCCTGCTAAAGAGAGTACAATAAAGACTCTGTTACTTTCATGTACTGTGCCGTGTGATTCTGGAGTATTCACCCCGGGACCAAGGGGGTTCTTCTATAAGGGTCTCTTCCCACATCCCTGGGAATTATAGGAGATGGAGGCGCTGCACCACTAAGACCTCATGGAGGCCACTACCTCAGAATGCCGGATCCTGTCTCCCCCATAACATCGCGGGAAGCTCAGGCCCTCCTGTTCCAAACAGGTATGCAACACCCAACACCATGTAACTGCCCCTCACGCACCCTAGATACATCAGTTGAGTCTAGGGGGGGGAATAAGGGTTACATTTGGAGGCGCTGCTGAGATGTATGTCAGGACAGGACCGGCTTATAGCAAAGCGAAACGGGCAGAGTAGATGCACTCTCCGTGCAGGTGCTGGAGGAGGAAGGGTGCGATTGCACAAACCGGGGGTAGTCAGGGGAGCGGAGACTCCCGCACAGTACACCCTGGGCACCCTTAGAAGGTAGCGTGAGGCAACTGGGGGGGTCATAGCGGTAACCAATCCGGGGACCATGGCCCAGGGCCCGCGTTCCGAGTGGCCAACAGTACGAGACGCCCGTACCGATGGAGTTGCCGGTACCTAGCTATCACCCACACAGACGCACCACAGAGCACTTGCACGTAGACATCGAGAGTACAGTGCATAGGAGGAGAGGAGTTCCGCTGAGCCTGGGGTAGAAGCCACCTCAATTTAGTGGGCAACAGACAGTATGAAGATGAAGAGTTCACATTTGGAGGGGAAGCATGGTCTAGGTACGAGATACCCGTTAGACATGAAGAGTAGGGCACGGGCACATTTGGAGGGAGTATCCAAGATGGCGGCCATCCCTACATGTGCTCCGCGGAGCAGGAGAGGCGAGATAAAATGGCGGTTCCCTCCAAGCCTGGAGCAAGCACGTGAGAATTGCAAAAGGACTGTGAGACAGTTGTGGCGGGAAATGTGCAAGAGTCTGGCGCCAAACCCAGATTCCTTGCAAAAGGAGAGGAGCGGCGCGAAAGTCGAGAGTCCACCCACCTGGGCCATGACTGGTCAGAAGGCCAGACCACGTCACTTTGGAGGAGGGATGGCCCCGCCTCATGATTCCACCAGAGGGAGGAGGCCCAAGGAGAACCAATCAGGAGAGTCCGCCCCAACGAAGGGAGGGACAGGAAGTGAGAACGAGGAGCTTCATTTCTTGCTGACAGTCACGGAGAGTGGAGCTGAGCTATTGAACTGTTTCAATCCTACGAGAACTATGTCAGAGATGAACACTAATGTAGTCCAAGTACCAGGCGGCCTGCTGGTGATCCAGATCAAGGGTCAAGAGTACCTGCGGTGCCTGTGCGCGCATTGCGGACTGCCCAGCGAGGTACCCAGTACCAAGGTCCTTGTGTGGTACCTACTACTTCTGGCCTAAGGAGCCGGAACCGATGACCGAGACCCCTCGGAGTGCATCTCCGGGAACGATATTGGAGGTGGCGGAGAGCAGCGAGAGAACGGCCCTGGTTCCCCGTTACAAACGAGCGGGACGAGCCCAGGCCTTAAAGGCTGTCGAGCCGAAAGAATTGTCCAAGGAGAAGAGCGCGACCGCAGTGGAGGTACCGGAGCATGCCAGCTTCGTACCTATACCCACTGGCTGTATCGCCAAAGATTCCGGTGATTCCCGAGCGGAGGAGCCGATCCTAATTTCATCAGAAGAAGAGGTTGGTGTCTCATCGGTGGCGATGTGCCTACCGGCGAACCACCCCAGCGGCATCAAAGAGGAGCAGCCGAGCGCGGACCCCATCCGACAGCGAGCGCTGGTGCGGCCTGAGGCCCGAAGCAGTCCCACGACCGTGGTGACTCCCAGTATGGAGGAGATGGCGATCGATAAGACACTCGAGGAGTCCGATCTCATCAAAAGCCAGCGGAGCGGTAAGGAGATTTCACCACCCCCTTATTCCTGCAAGGAGGAGACCGTAACCACGGAAGACGAGAAGGAGAGGCTTGAGGCCTACTTGTTCGACCGTGCATCGGATGCTCCGCCAACACCCATGCCGGTCATCGACGCACTTCCAGTGCATGACCACGGAGCGGATGGCGACTCTGCGGGCACACCTGATGACGTCGTGTCTGGGTCCACCGGAAAGAGAAGGCCTAGAATGTTGTTTTCATCACGGAGTATCGATGCGGCCATTGCCCTGGCTAATCTACGGAGCCGCGGTACATCGCGAGAAGCAAGGAGCATGGTGGAGAACGAATCAAGGAGAGCGTCCCTTGGCCGTGGGATTGCCCGGTTGCTGGACACTCATCTGGACATTGCCCCAACCCCAGTCCCTAGCTCCACTGCCCTGGCCACTGCCCCTGCCCCGTCACGAGTGATACCACTGGGACCTACCAGGGATAAGTTTTGTAAATTTCCCAAATACTCTAAGGACTTGTGGGATTGGGAACTAAGTGATGAGGGTTCTGATGGGGAGATACCGTATTCGAATGTAATACCTGTGCCTAACCCTGTACCATTTTGTCCTGCAGCTAGAGGGAGAGCCCGTGGCTCACATACTCCAGCAGAGGCTGGGCCTTCCAGACCAGTGGTGCATAAAATGAATCCGACAAGGTACATAAATGCTAAGGGGAGTAGAGATTGCTCGCGGTCTACTGATGCGGGTACGTCCGGTGTATCGTCTCAGGTAGAGTCAGAGATAGAACACACAGGTCATTCCACAGAAATCGAGCACCGTGACAAATGGTGGGCACCCCTATTCACCGGTTACCACGAGGGGATGGACCGTACACGATTCCTGCTCATAAAGAATAATGTTGTTGATCATTGGTGGGCGGCTGGTTCTTTCACTCAACAAGAGGTGGAGGATGAGTTAGACCATAGATACAGGGAAATAGAGCAAAAGCTTATTGTGCCCCGTGGTCCTAGTATTTTGTACGACGAAGTAGCTCCGGAAGAGCCTGTGTTTTGGGTACTGCCTGGCAGGGTGAGTCACAGAAAGCTTACTAAGTTGAGTAGGGCTGACAGAGACATAGTGGCTAGATACAGACAGTCACACGGTTTTGAGTACCCTTATGTGCCTGAGCCTATCATGCGGGAGATTGAAGAGAACAGAGACAATTGGCTTAGGGAAGCAATTCAAGAGTACTTACGGATCAAGTTTGGTAAGGACGGTTATCACAATGAAGATAAGATTAGCGAGCTGGTGCGCATATGGAGTATAGGGAGATGCATCTACATACATAGTGTGAGTTACCGCCCGGAACATGGGTCAGTTCAGTCGTTTGCTGTAACGGTCACTGTTCACAATGGCAGAAAGATAAGGAAGCCAGACCCTAAGCATTATTATTAGGTTCTCCATGTTAGGAGTACCTGGATTCAGTGTGTGACAAATATTACCTCATAAATGTAGATGTAGATGTGTATAACCTGTGTTTGTTCCCCAGGTTGTTCACTACAGGATGGTACTGCCAAAGCGAGGTCCAAGTGGGGACCATTGGATTCCACCATAGGGAGAATGTAGCCCCCTGTAAACAGCCTGGGCTACTGAATCTTCCTACTACTGTGGTAAGCCCTGTTAAGGCAGGCCCCAGTAGTGATCATGGGTTTTCCCCCTTGCAAAGCCTTGCCTGCTTGATTAATACAAGCCTGTCCCTGCTGCAAACCAGTGCAGAGTGGAGGTCTTGTTGATGTCATAGGGGCGGGGCTGACCAAACTTAGTTGCGGTTCCTGTGTGCTGTGAGTTAGTTGAGTTGTGTTCTGAGAGTGGGTCGGTCTACTCCCGGAGTAGAGAGAGGAGAGAGTCTGGAGTGCAGTTGATTTGGAGGTGCTGGAGGAGAGAGTTATGCCTTGGGGGCTGCGAGTGTTGGAGTGTCTGCCGGGATCGACAGACCAAGAGAGAGAGAGAGAGAGAGAGAGTTTAGCTAGGTTCCTGAGGAGTAGGGCCTAGTGTTTAGCGGTGAATCCATGCCTCTCATCCTGCTTAGGGGGTGAGGGAAGAGCTAGCCCCACCCGTGGCGCCCTTGGTTGCAGGTGGAGGCAGGGAGAATTATACCCTTCAGACCATCCTGTGGAGAATGACCTGACGGGAGAGGAGGAGGTGTACCGTGTACCTGTACTGCTACTATGTGCCTGCTAAAGAGAGTACAATAAAGACTCTGTTACTTTCATCTACTGTGCCGTGTGATTCTGGAGTATTCACCCCAGGACCAAGGGGGTTCTTCTATAAGGGTCTCTTCCCACATCCCTGGGAATTATAGGAGATGGAGGCGCTGCACCACTAAGATCTCATGGAGGCCACTACCTTAGAATGCCGGATCCTGTCTCCCCCATAACATCGCGGGAAGCTCAGGCCCTCCTGTTCCAAACAGGTATGCACCACCCAACACCATGTAACTGCCCCTCACGCACCCTAGATACATCAGTTGAGTCTAGGCGGGGGGGGGGGGAATAAGGGTTACACTTACATGAACAGAACCGTGTTTTGCAACTACTGCAGCAGGTTCCAATGGGAGGAACTACATGAGTAGTGAGAGCATGAGGCAAGCGAACCTGCTGCTGACAAAGCTGGGAGGAGGAAGAGAACTCCGGAGGAGCAGGCCAGGCCTCGACATCTGCGTGTGCAAGTGCAGCTCCTCAGAGTAAGCCATGTGAGAGGCATATGTAAGTTGAAATGAGAGCAGTTATAAAGTGCTACATTTTCCTCCTGCCGCTCCTTGTGAATAATGTGGACGATTCCCTGCCTGCTACTTTGTTAATCTGATTTATGGCATTGTGGAGTGGGAACAATACCAGAGGGCCCCAGCAGAACTGCTTGCACTACTACAGGGTTAATTTGTCCTAACATTACACTACATATCTCCCTATGATACCTAAGAGGCTATTAAGGTATTAAATGGCAATGCATTACTAACCGCTAGGGCAAGCAAAGGGTTAATCAACACCTTCTATGCCCCTAACCTCCTTCCCCAGGAAACCTATCCCCAACACCTCCCTCTTCCAACAATTCTGACCCCCCTCCCTATAGTAATATTCAAAGCTGGCTAATAAGGCTTTTGGCGCACATAAAAGCAATCAATATATAAAACATTAAAATGACATTATGTATTCAATCTGGAGCACACCCTTCACCAGTGTCTTGTGCACATGTGCATTAATAGCTGATAATTTGTGTAACCATTAGCCTGGACATGCAGTCCTTCTGTGTGCTCAGTCACATCACGGCAATTGGCAATTTACCCTTACATCTTGTGAAGACATGTGGAAAGAATCAATCATTTCATTAGTGCCTCGGTTTAAAAGCACCTTGCAGAGTGTCTTGCCGTTTTCTGCACTGCCGGTTCACAAAGATGGGAGCATCTACTAAGGCTGAATGACTGCCATGTAGGTTTGGACAAGGATTACCACTTAACCATGCTACAAGGAGAGATATTGCTGCACAGCAGAGCGTGCAGAATTGAATTAATGTTTTCTTAGCTATCCAGAGCTTTCATCTCACAATGGATTACACTGATATGAATTAAAATGAAGTGCTAAAATATTTACTGTTCTCTTATTCTAGTCGTGCAAACAATATATATTTATAGACCTACAGTATATATTGCCCTGGAGCCGCAGGGGGGCAGAGAAGGAAGGGGGGAGAGCAGGCAGGGGGGCACAAACAAAAAAGTTTGCGCACCCCTGCCTTAGGAAATCAAGTGATGCTGACATGACATCCTAATTGATGCTTTGATAACTAAGGGTTAAACTGCGATTGTGCCAATAGGGACAACATCATATGGAAAATCCCATTTAAGTCAATTATACCATTGCAGTTTAGTGAATAACCCCATACATGGCTTTGAAGTACAAGGCATGTGTGCTAAATTAAGTAAGAATAGAAGTGATATGAATAAGTGAAAATGAACTTAGTGTTACCAAAAACCCAATAAAGGGAAATATACAGTGATTAAGACTAAAAGGAGCCTAAAATAAAAATCAAATTGGCATGAAACACAAAGATTGTGCTAGAAGCATAAGTGTACAGTACTTGGTCCATGGTGTTGAGATGGTGGTAAAGGAGGGTTAACTTGAAATATCTCAGTCCAATCCTCCAAAAGGTAGTTAAATCGTCCATACGGTATCCTGGTGCTACATCCTGCTACTGTAGCTCTACGCATGAATAGAAAGTGAAAGAAGTGGAAAAAGCACAAAAGACCAGCAATACTATGTTACATTTTTACTAATAAATATAAAAAAAAACAGAAGACAAAATTGCACTTACAATAAAAATGGTTTAAAATTGCATATCACCGGCTGAGATGTACCGCTGCCCATTAAAACGAATCGGGCGTCTGATGAAAGTATCTTCCTGTTTATCCAATCGCGTGTTCTTGGAACCAGAGTAAGTGTGTAGTATAAAGCTGTGATTATACCCAAAAACGCGTGTGACGTGGTGTGTAGCGGCGCCGCGCGGCACCAAAACAAGGACATGAAATCCAATGAAAGTGCTCATACCGCTGGAGATGGTCGCGGTGCGACATACTCCAAAGCGGGCAGCTGGGGAAGAGACTGACAAATTTGTTTTTTTATGGCGACGGATGTGTCACGTGAGCGGTTCAGCCAATGAGGGCGAACCGCTCACGGCCACGGCCTCCTCCCCGCCTCCAAGCCTCCCCTGCTCTGTCTCCCCGGTATAATCAAGATGATGTTCGGTGGCAGCGCTGGGTGACGTCACAGAAGAGCGCTACCGCCTTGTAGCACTTGGTATTATCAAGGCCTTAACCTCCAATCTTGGGTCCGGCGTGTTTCCTCTATGAGGCAGAACTCCTGATCAAGCCTCTCGCGTCTCACAACCACAGGGATTCATATTCCAGCCGCACGGATCAGTGTTCCCAGCCGCATGGGGTAGTACTACACAGATCTACTACGCAGATCGTCTCCAAACAGGGAACTGGTAAAAAAAAGTTTAATTGAAGAATACATTTAAAAAAAAGTCTACTAGCCCAGGGAAACAAGCCTCCTGGGGGGTGGGTGTGGTTCCCAGTGTCAGAGTTCCCACAATACCCTACGTGTTTCATGGTTCACACCCAGTTCTACAGGGAACAATGACTTCCTAATTTAATTTTTCTTTTAAATAGTCTATTACCTTATTCATGGAAACAGATCATGAGGTCATTATATAATGAATTCTACAGGTGGTAATTCTGATCTCAATCAAGTATCAACTACATTGACTAATACACGTGCATATATGAGAACGAAACAAGAAAAGAAAAGTATCCCAACTAAAGCACTCAGGTATACAAAAATGTATTAATAACATCACAGACATAGCCCGCCCCTCCCCACCTCCCAAGTTAGTGGGTCCTTTCATTATACTGTATATATGTAAGGAATCCGCTCCACGGTTTACTGGTTGCCTTACCTTGCAGACCGGTGCAGTTCTGGAACAGCTCTCCTGAGGTTTGCTGCAGCCTGGATTCACTCACCAAAGCAATACACACTCCCTCTGGTATCTACTGCAGCTGTGCAGCCTTTCACTGCAACCTATACTTGCATTCACTCATTAGGAGCAGTACCTTCACACCCCCGCCGGGGATTGGCCTGCTGGCCTTTAAGTACTGTCTTCCCATAATGCTCCCTGCCGAGCATAGTCCTAACTGGATGTCTACTGTTTTGCCACAAGCCCTCGCTTGTTCTCCTATGCTGATACCAGGTTCCGCCCTGCGTCCTTCAGCTTCCTTCAAGCCGCTTGTTCTCCTATGCTGATACCAGGTTCCGCCCTGCGTCCTTCAGCTCCCTTCAAGCCGCTTGTTCTCCTATGCTGATACGGAGGTTCCGCCCTGCGTCCTTCAGCTTCCTTCAAGCTCCCGCTTGTTCTCCTGCGCTGAAGCAAAGGTATCCCCTATGTCTTCAGCTTCCTGCTTTCCTGCACTGAGGCAAAGGTATCCCCCGCGCTCTTCAGTCTCCTGATTCCTGCACTGTAGCGGAGGTTTCCCTGTGGATCTTCAGCTTCCTGGTTCCTGGGGTCTACTCTTTCACTAATCTAGAGAGGCCGTGTCCTGGTTCCTGCGCTGTTACAGAGGATTCCCCAGCCGCTCAGGACTCTTGCGCTGTAGCACTGGTACACCCGGGCAGCAAAGCGGTGTGCTACTCTGGTCTGCCTACCATCTCCTGTGACCAGTACCATGGGCCATGGTCGTCGCTCGCGCAGAGGCCAACCCCGCGCTCCTAAGCTGAAGCGGGGATCTCCTGACTACCTGTTGCCGAACTCTTGCCTGAACAATGTTTATCCTGACGTCTCCTGTCCTGACCCTGGCTTGTACAACGACGATGCTGACTTCTCCTATCCTGATCCTGCGATATATGACAACGAACTGCGCAATTCGGATCAGCCTGCGCGGTCTCAGGTCGGTGCTTTTACAACCCCACCTCAGCCTCGCGGTCCGACCCTGGTTTGTGGTGAGCAGAACCCTGACAATATAGATCCAATGTGGTCTTTCTCCCTCCTAATAGAGGTAAATGAGAATTTTAATCCTAATAGAGGTATAGTAGTATTTTATCTGGTAGTGTTTGGACTTGCGAACGGGTGTCTGCCTTGTCGTGGCTCGCAAGCTTACAACGCTTTGGCCAAAGTGTTAAACTAAATGACCCTTTTTCAAGAGAATATATAAGTATTTTACTGTGTATTTTTGTCATGTTGGATGTAGCATTGGGCTTCTCTGTCGTCTGTTGTATGCCACGCTCAATAGCACTCCTTTTTGACACTTATATACACATATATATATATATATATATATATATATATATATATATATATTTATATTTTTTGTGGGGGCTCAGAGGTTCCCAAAAAGAGCTTGCTCCTTGCTCAAAGGGTTGCAATATTGTATCTGTTTTAGCAACATATAGGATATAGATCGTCTCAGCTAGACATAGTACATTGCCTAATATATAGGTGGACAATCAGAGACGGGTTTTGAATATATAATTTTAATCCCCCCTCTTTTGTGTTTCTGTTACAATTTAGGCATCTAGTTACTCTGTTTAGACCATCCCACATAGAGGAGTGGTTAAGGAAGGACCTTTAAACGCTGTTGCTCCGGCGTTCTGATTTTACTGGTTGGTCCTACGTCATGGCACTTGCAACTCCAAATAGATCTCGAGTCAGTACCATCGTTAAGCCTCCGGACGAAGCAGGTGGCGAAACGTGTGCGTCGGGGCTTTTTCCTGTCTGTACTCTGCAGTATCCCTGAACCTGCAATACTACGCTGCGGAACCATTCGGTGTACTTCTGAGACCCAACGATGGATCGGTAGCAGTCTTGAGAGTCTTATCTCCAGCTACACCAGTCTGACTGATCTTGCTGTTTCGGACTTTCAAGCTTGGTTGTGGCTAAATTTTTGACTCGATCTCCAACGCAATTTTCCTACACCGCGACCCACACTCTCTCTGACTATAACGTTGTTGCATTATAATCTTGCCATTTATATTGTTGAATAGGAATTGGTATATTTTAGCAGGACTCATTAGTCCTTTCGTCAATAATCAGTGTTGATAGTCTGTTTACTCTGTGCATGCTGCCTGTGTGGATTCGCCATGTGCTAATACTCGGCCTTACAGTATATAGGGAGGTGAATCATTCCATTAGGCTTGTGTGTGAGACCGGCTGGGCTAAGTGGTGGGAGGCTGATTACTGCAACCTCCTGCTGTCCGGCCTTCCTGCCTCTCACCTGTCTCCCCTACAATCTATCCTAAATGCTGCTGCCAGAATCACTCTACTCTTTCCTAGATCTGTCTCAGCGTCTCCCCTGCTGAAATCCCTCTCCTGGCTTCCGATTAAATCGCGTATCTCACACTCAATTCTACTGCTCACTTTTAAAGCTTTACATTCTTCTGCCCCTCCTTACATCTCAGCCCTAATTTCTCGCTATGCACCATCACGACTCTTGCGTTCTTCTCAAGGATGTCTTCTTTCTACCCCCTTTGTATCTTAAGCTCTCTCCCGCCTTAAACCTTTCTCACTTTCTGCCCCACACCTCTGGTATGCCCTTCCCCTCAATACCTGACTAGCCACCTCGCTATCCACCTTTAAGACCCACCTTAAGACACATCTGCTTAAAGAAGCATATGAGTAGCACTGGATAATCATGGACACATGACACAAAGCTTGGCCCCCTGCAGACGCACTTACTAGTATTCCCTCCTACTTTCTCTGTACGTCCTCCCTACCTACCAATTAGATTGTAAGCTCCTCGGAGCAGGGACTCCTTCCTTAATGTTACTTTTACAGTATGTCTGAAGCACTTATTCCCATGATCTGTTATTTATATTTGTTATTTATATGACATGTATTACTACTGTGAAGCGCTATGTACATTTTATGGCGCTATACAAATAAAGACATACATACATACATACATACCTCTGGGTTATTATGTTCATTCAGATTGTCCATTCAGGCTGTTATCAGACGTTTACTTTAGTGAATCATTCGGGTGTTAGCTTTACTTTCTCTCATTTAAGGGATACTGTGGATTGTTTTACATTTTGATTGTTGTTTGTGATATTATTAATAAATTTGACATTTTTGTATACCTGAGAGCTTTAGTTGGGATACTTTTCTTTTCTTGTTTCGTTCTCACATATTCATTATCTCCAGCACCGTCAGAAGTTGTATACACTTTATTATCCGATTTAGGTACTTGTTATTTATGGTCTGTTGCTGGCTCTTTCGTGATATAGATTATATATACACATATATACATATATACATATACACATATACACACATATATATATATATATATATATATATATATATATATATATATATATATATATATATTATGTGACAAACGCCCCTCTTTTGTAGTGCTGACGTCTGTCTGGGTTCTTTCCGACACAGTCTTCTAGGGTTATTTAATACAAAAACAGGATCATGCAAAGTATTAAGCTGCTTAACTCAGGCTTCTGCCTGCTTTATTTTCATCCAAGTAATGTACTGCAGCTTTAACATGTGAAGGTTAGAGGTACTCAGATACTTTCATTCAGCAGTTCACACATTTCAGTGTTACAGTATTTCCCACATTGTTATTTCAAGTAAAAAAGAAACCAAATGATATAAACAAAATCCTATCCCTTTCAGGGATCTAACTACACATAGAATCAGCCTCTAACTGCTGCTGGGCCAACTAACCTGGTTCCCCCAGTTTAAAACAATGCCCTCTCAATTAGGGTCACTAGATACTGCACCGACACACTTTATTCGAGCAAATACCCAGTATGTACCTGGCAGATACCTGGAATGCGCCGCTCCTCACCTCTGACAAGCCCCGTTGCATTTGCCTTCCCAGCCTGGGTACATGCCTGGCTGACGGGCGGCTGATCTGTTAAATGATAATGATTAGGATTTAATAGGCTGCAATGCTTCGCGTGTCTACCAGATGGCATAAATTCATGAATTGTAATGCAGTGTATATATATATACTGTGCAGTATTGCAGCCAGCGGGAATAAAATGCTTCAATCCCTGCCTGGAAAATAACCCAATGCACTCGGGCAGAAAACAGTCACAAACCTCAATACACCCGGGTATACCCGAATTCGTGGGACTAGCCGAGCTCGAATAAAGTGTGTCGCCAGTGTACAGCATAGTCCATTACAAACAGTAATACATCTTTGTTTGGCTTATCTGTTTTGTGGTGGGTACTCGGACCCAGGTGTCCGGCAAATCCTCTGGGACTGTGATACTTGGAGGGGCCGTCAACCCCGAAACTGGAAACAGGGGAGCAGCGATACCCCCAGCCTCCAGGCTCTAAGGAGAGAGAGTGAAATGCAAAACCTCTCTGCTCTAAGTACCTGTGCATGTGATTAGAAGAGCAGGTGAGGGAGAACTAGAGCCATTGTAATCTGTGGTCTGGATTTTCCATCCAGCTGCCTGAGTTAATGGGAAGATGTGGAACGGATCATTTTTTAACTATTCCTGCACTTTCTGCTCTAAAATGGGGCAGAAAGCTGCCTAACATCTTTGGACTATGTCACATATCCCCCTCCCCAGCTCACACCTTGGGGTGAGCGGCCATGGACCTCACTGAGGTGAGCGTCCTACCTGAAATACTTGAGCTAACTCTTCAGAACAACATTAAGTATTCACATGACACGAATATGAACTTCATTATATAATTTACCAACCGAAAGGGCCATCAACCCTGTATATTAATTTGTAGTTTAGCTACATTTTCAACACAGAGAACCAATATAACATTGTAACATTGACAAAATGCTTATTCTAGAGGTCTAATATACCTTAACTACAATAGCTTATTTGCATAGTTAAGTGTCCGTGACATAGTCCACACGTGTAATAACAAAAAAAAATATCGGTCAATTCCCCAAACACTTTTTTTTTTTTTTTTCTTTGACTTCCAGTCCATTACGTTTCCTGACTTTATTTCATAGGCTGCTGCAACCTGCAAATGACTGGACTGTTTCTTTAGCCTCTGACAGAACTCTGGGGCCGGATAGTCTTTGTCTTTATATTGTGGCCCAGAGTGGCGAGATCCGGAAAAATTCAAGGCCAGCGTTGACCTTCGTCGCTTTTGCTTTGCAACCTTTGAACCTTTATGGTACTTCTTACTGCCATGTATTTTCTCAAGACCATCACTCTCAGAGATTTGGGATTTCCCCTCTGGGGCAATTATATGGTACTTAGAAGATGAAGCACTGATTACCTTGATGGGGCGCTCACTAACTCCGGCTGTACCCTGAGGCATTTTACCTTTGCAGCTGGCAGGCATGTAGTGTTGGGCCTCTCTTTCCTGAGGCCTACATTTATTAAGGCGGAAATACCGCTGTATAACCAGTGACGCATTTCTCAGGGTTTGATAGCGAATCCTGTTCTGTGTCATCCTAGTCAGAGACTGGATCTTTATAGTTGCTCCTTTCATAATGAGGAACCTGTTTCGTACCATGCGGGCACGGTAGAATGATTGAAGTACACAGGCTGCTTTATTCCGGCGATTAAACTGACGAATTTTCATCCCTCTGTAGGCAGCCTGTAGGATGATAGTTGCGGCGCGTTTACGCCGATAATTTTCTCTTTCCCTTCTTCCTTGGATAAGAAATTTGCAGTGCTTCTGAATTATTCTAATGCTTTTCTCCTTTTTCAAAACGTTAAGTTCCTCCACGAGAGAATTCTGTTTTGTGCATACTGCTGCGGCACAGTTTATTCGAGCATTTGCCCGTTCTGTGCCGCAGCAGTAGCCTGGCGCGCGCCCGAGTGTGACGGGCGCGCGCCGAAGCAGCGGAAGAGCGCCCTCCAATCGGGGCGCTCTCCCTACCGCTGCCGGGTCCGCCGGGTCCCCCGGAACCCCCTGCCGCTGTCCCGCGATCGCGGGACACCAGGGCTCCCTCGGGGAGCCCCTGGACACGCGTGCAGGGGGCGCACGCTCCCGATGACGCGTGACCGCGCGTCTATGACGCGCGGCACGCCGAGGGGCGGCCACTAGCAAGCCGGGAGATTTCCCGGCTTGCGGTACCGACCACACTTCAATAAAGTGTGTCGGTAGTGTACATGTCGCAATTCTGTTCTCAGAGCGTCCATTTCTTCCTGGTGCTGGCTCTGTGTGTGCATCAATGCATTCTGTAGTGCTTCCTGCACTTCTAACTTTTCCTGAGTCAACTGTTTCTTTACTTTTTCTGCTTGGTCAGTCAAATCTGAATTTTCCAATTTCAGAGTCTCATTTTCTTGCTTTACAGTCTCTAACTCACTCAGGGCATTCTCATGGGTTTGCTTCAACATTCCCAGCTCTGTGTTCAGACCGTGGCCCTCCAGGCGTGAGTTTTGCACCTCTGTGCTGAGTGCGTGAATCTCTTGTAGAGCTTTCCCGTATTTCTGTTTTAGGATAGTAATTACGGTGTTGGCCTTTTCCAGACTAGTCGTCACCTCTTCCAGCTCACTCCGTAAGAGAGACTCTGTTTTCTTCAAAGCCTCGTGCTCTTGTAAAGCTGGGAGTATACACCTCTGTAACTCTGCGTTCGCTTCTTGCACCTTCTTCCAACATTCTCGCTCCTTCACCAAATCCTGCCACAGGACTTCATAATCTTGGCGGGCAGCATGGAGTGCAGAAACCAAAGCCTCTTTATCCTGGTTCAAGGATTCAGCTTCCCTCTGCTCCTCCTTTTCCTTTGCCACTGTTCCTGTGACAATTCTGCCGGTCCCTCCGGTCTGCAGCACATCTCGGCGCCTTTCTGACGCATGTCCTGACAGCGCAGGTTCAAGTGGCTCGGTCACTTCCCCTGTGACTTGAGGAACAGTTTTCTTTTTCTTCTTCTTTCTTTTTGCTTTATTAGCTCCAGAGATATCAGTGGTACTGGGCACACACTCACTGGTATCAGCTTCCACATCTTGCTTGCACTCACAGGGCGTTGCTTGCTTTTGCAGCTGTTTGTCTTTGAAAATTTTGGGGCACACATCTTCCATGTGACCCACTTCACGACAGGTCCAGCACACCAAATTCACCTGTAGGTATGGCTCTCCTCCAGGGGCCACACACGAATCGTCATCATCATCATCATCATCATCATCATCATCATCATCATCATCATCATCGTATGGCCTGAAGGGACACTGTTTTGCATGATTATGTACATTACAAAACAAACATTTCAAGTCGGCCATTTTAGAAACCCGGTAGGGACAATTGCTAGCTGCAATTTCACTCACTTCAGCAACTTACATACAGCACTTGCTAGCTGCAAATTCACTCACTTCAGCAAAAGGCATTAGCTTTACAAACAGCACTTGCTAGATGCAAATTTTTTTTTTTGTTTTTTTTTTTTCTTCAGCAAAACATTTTGGTTTTCTGTTTGGGTTCAGGGTGCTATTGCATCCACACTTCGCACATTCTCTGTGTATGCTAGAAGCACAACTGATATACACAGTGGAACAGACTTCACTCATAGCATCTGTACTTTAGTTCAGCTGGGCGGCCATTTTAAAGCCCCGCATTTATTTGCAAACCCACAGACTTTTTAGTGTCGACCCGCATTCTCCACCATATGTGACAAACGCCCCTCTTTTGTAGTGCTGACGTCTGTCTGGGTTCTTTCCGACACAGTCTTCTAGGGTTATTTAATACAAAAACAGGATCATGCAAAGTATTAAGCTGCTTAACTCAGGCTTCTGCCTGCTTTATTTTCATCCAAGTAATGTACTGCAGCTTTAACATGTGAAGGTTAGAGGTACTCAGATACTTTCATTCAGCAGTTCACACATTTCAGTGTTACAGTATTTCCCACATTGTTATTTCAAGTAAAAAAGAAACCAAATGATATAAACAAAATCCTATCCCTTTCAGGGATCTAACTACACATAGAATCAGCCTCTAACTGCTGCTGGGCCAACTAACCTGGTTCCCCCAGTTTAAAACAATGCCCTCTCAATTAGGGTCACTAGATACAGCATAGTCCATTACAAACAGTAATACATCTTTGTTTGGCTTATCTGTTTTGTGGTGGGTACTCGGACCCAGGTGTCCGGCAAATCCTCTAGGACTGTGATACTTGGAGGGGCCGTCAACCCCGAAACTGGAAACAGGGGAGCAGCGATACCCCCAGCCTCCAGGCTCTAAGGAGAGAGAGTGAAATGCAAAACCTCTCTGCTCTAAGTACCTGTGCATGTGATTAGAAGAGCAGGTGAGGGAGAACTAGAGCCATTGTAATCTGTGGTCTGGATTTTCCATCCAGCTGCCTGAGTTAATGGGAAGATGTGGAACGGATCATTTTTTAACTATTCCTGCACTTTCTGCTCTAAAATGGGGCAGAAAGCTGCCTAACATCTTTGGACTATGTCACAATATATATATATATATATATATATATATATATATATATATATATATATATATATGATAAAAAGAGAAGAAAGCGCCCGATCCTAGTGTATTATATTAAGATACAAAATTTAATGATCAATAAAACTCCAACAAATGCGCACTCAAAAATATAGAAAATATTAAAGCATGTAATGAGTAATACTCATTCGCCAGACGCTGGAAAC
This sequence comes from Ascaphus truei, assembly GCF_040206685.1. Lineage (NCBI taxonomy): Eukaryota > Metazoa > Chordata > Amphibia > Anura > Ascaphidae > Ascaphus > Ascaphus truei. Next base: position 104,456,095 of record NC_134489.1, read on the forward strand.
TGCTGCTCCGCTCACACGTCCTGCTCCCACAAGTTGTATGACACCTCTGAGCTACCGTACAGCAGGGGATGTGCAGCTACTCCTATTCTCAGCCGGAAACAAACTGCGGTGAATAATGGTTCCGGATAGAAGGAAGGGTGAAGGTAGGACCAAGGGGACCAAATCACTGATGTATCACCATGAGGTGGCGTCCCAAAGTCCCAACAAACAGTGCGTTAGCGCAAGGCAGCGTCGCAGAGTCCCAGAGTCTGATTGAAAGTCCCAGATATAGAACAGGTCTGGTACAGTGACCATCACTAGTAAAAACTAGTATCCCTATACGTTTCTTCACACTTGGGTGATTTCATCGGGGGTTAAATAACGGATATACATCATAGGTATTTATATTTGAATCCACCAATCAGCAGAGGTCATGGCTAATTAAATATTTACATATATAAATACAAGCAATCAATTAATTAATGGCTGTATGTTCCAATAGAACCATACAATAATAGAATCAAATCCTTTGAAACATTTGAAATATACAAATTTAAGACCACACAAGAAGACATATATACATAAATTCATGTATAAATATGGTTCTATTGGGACATACAGGGACATACATACAGGGGCCAATCTGAGAATGGGTGGGTCAGGAGGGTCCAGAAAAACCGTTACATACAGTATATATATATATATATATATATATATATATATATATATATATATATATATATATATATATACATACATACATGTATATGTATGTGTATATATATATATATATATGTATATATACATATACATATATACATATACATATATATATATACATATGTAACGGTTTTTCTGGACCCTCCTGACCCACCCAATCTCAGATTGGCCCCTGTGGTCTATCCGGTCCCCATTACATGGATGTGTCTGGTGGTGCACCTGTTGGCTACAGGACTCCTGAGTCTCCCGCATGATGTTGGTGGGGATATCAGCAAGACAGGCGCTGAGGTAGTGTGCTTTGAGTCCAACCTATATCCAGTGCAGCGCCTCCACCTCATCAGGATCTCTGCGTCCGCAGGGAGATGGTTCTGATGAGGACCTCCTCTGTTGTGCCTCCTTCTGTGCAAGAACTTCACTCCCACACACCAAGGGTTTGTTGAACTTGGGCATCTTTATTTGCATAGTTAGGCAGACTGCCCCTCACAGCGGTCGTACTCAGCCGCTCATTCCTTTGCTGCACTCCATCTGGAAGGTTCCTCCTCCTCTAGTAGAGTTGCTCTCCACCTCTCCCCTCAGGGAGATTCACCAGCTTGTCTCTCTGCTTTGAGCTGCACAGACTCACAGCTATTGCATCAGACACTGCAACACTGTTGCAGACCTCCACATGACTCTCCTGAACAATGTCAGAACACCAACAGGACTGAACTACCAACTTTAGGCAGTGTTGTGTCTTATATCACCTCCAGAAAACAGACACCCCCTGTGTCACTAATCGTGGACACAGAGCATGTTGTCACTTCCTTTGGGACATATGACACCTCACCAGGGTTTGAGGGCAAACCTCCATGATTGTTGCTGGCAATCCTGCATACTTACCAGGTTTACTGCCAGCATGAGAAAGATATATGTACACCAATTTTACACATGGCTACACATATATATATTGCAAATGTAAATATACTGTATGCTCATTTGCATGTCTTAGGCAGGTCTGCAACCCCGCCTTTCACCATTATCACCCAGCACACAGCACTTCCACTGCAGCAAGGGATTCTGGAAAATGACATGCAAATGAGCACACATATATATATATATATATATATATATATATATATATATATATATATATATATATATATATATATATATATATATCAAAACAACAAAAAAAGAAACGAAGTAGCGCCTCTATTATACCTTGACAAAACTGTGATTAAGTTTACCTAACTATGAATGCATCCAATGGGGTGGCAAAAGTGGGTATAATATACTAAAACCAGTATTTATCCAAGGATTTTACGTTTATATGTTAAAATATATAAAATGTTCAATAACAATAACCTAATACTTTATTAATTAATAAAATCACATAAAGACTAAATAAAAAATGTAAAAGTATTATGAAAGTAAATTAATTAAAATGCAAATGAATTAGAACTTAAAAAACCTTAAAAAACACAGAGTCCTGTTCCAAAATAAAGCATCCAGGTAAAGGCAGCCCGTTTCAAAGGGGTCACTACTCCCTATTGATACCTATGAAAAAAGAAAAGAAAAGAAACAGGCGCACACCTAGTGCATTAAAGTATAACAATTTAGTTTATAGAACAATAAAAACAGTCAAATGCCCACTCACAAAGATACACGGTTTAAGAGCAGGTATGAGATAGGCTCTCATAAGCCAGTACTGCCGTCCGATATCAGCAATGGTAACCTTCTCCTGTTTGTTCTCCACGTGGTTCGAACAACCGGAAGTAGTGTCCCTCCGGTCAGGCGCCCCGCACAGGAAGTCCCTCTGGGAACCAGCACCTTCAGTTCCCTGCTTCTTTAATGTGGTGTCTTGAGATCAGTCAGTACAATACAGGTCTGGTTGGTGTTAAACACAGTTTGATGTTACACAGCCATGGGCAGTCTCTGATTACCTTGTGCTGGCGCGTTACTTTTCCACAGCGTACCCCCTTGATACCACGCTTTTTCCCATATTCCTCTCCATACCAGACCAGGAGCTCTGTGTATGTGGGGAGGTCTGTGCAGGTCCTTTAGTAGATTTCCCTGTGGTACTGCAACGCCACAAGGTTCTGTTCTTCCTCGTTTCTCGCACAATTTACAAATAGAAAAGGCTCCTGTGTGCTTCCTCCACCGCTTTATTTCTTCATCTTCTCTTTCCAGGAAGTGGAGACACTGTGACCTGGATGTAGTCAGTCTCCACTTCCGGGAAAGAGAAGATGAAGAAATAAAGCGGTGGAGGAAGCACACAGGAGCCTTTTCTATTTGTAAATTGTGCGAGAAACAAGGAAGAACAGAACCTTGTGGTGTTGCAGTACCACAGGGAAATCTACTACAGAACCTGCACAGACCTCCCCACATACACAGAGCTCCTGGTCTGGTATGGAGAAGAATATGGGAAAAAGCGTGGTATCAAGGGGGTACGCTGTGGAAAAGTAACGCGCCAGCACAAGGTAATCAGAGACTGCCCATGGCTGTGTAACATCAAACTGTGTTTAACACCAACCAGACCTGTATTGTACTGACTGACCTCAGGACACCACATTAAAGAAGCAGGGAACTGAAGGTGCTGGTTCCCGGAGGGACTTCCTGTACGGGGCGCCTGACCAGAGGGATGCCACTTCCGGTTGTTCGAACCACGTGGAGAACAAACAGGAGAAGGTTACCATTGCTGATACCGGACGGCAGTACTGGCTTATGAGAGCCTATCTCATACCTGCTCTTAAACCGTGTACCTTTGTGAGTGGGCATTTGACTGTTTTTATTGTTCTATAAACTAAATTGTTATACTTTAATGCACTTGGTGTGCGCCTGTTTCTTTTCTTTTCTTTTTTCATATATATATATATATATATATATATATATATATATATATATATATATATATATATATATATATACACACATATATATAAATAATTCTCTATATACATAGAATACTTTTTAAAAATATATATTGAAACAATCCAAAGGAAAAAAAATATATTTAACTAATACATCGGTACAAAAAATGGCTGCCCTGTGGCAAATGACTGGAATTGGATATAAAAATATTATCTAATGTGGATTATTATCAATGCTGCTGATATCAGCTGCAATAGGGTTTAATCAAGACTGCATCATAAATACTGCACCGACACACTTTATTCGAGCAAATACCCAGTATGTACCTGGCAGATACCTGGAATGCGCCGCTCCTCACCTCTGACAAGCCCCGTTGCATTTGCCTTCCCAGCCTGGGTTCATGCCTGGCTGACGGGCGGCTGATCTGTTAAATGATAATGATTAGGATTTAATAGGCTGCAATGCTTCGCGTGTCTTCCAGATGGCATAAATTCATGAATTGTAATGCAGTATATATATATATATACTGTGCAGTATTGCAGCCAGCGGGAATAAAATGCTTCAATCCCTGCCTGGAAAATACCTCAATGCACTCGGGCAGAAAACAGTCACAAACTTCAATACACCCGGGTATACCCGAATTCGTGGGACTAGCCGAGCTCGAATAAAGTGTGTCGCCAGTGTATAGTTGTACAAAGTTAAACCAATTGAAAGAGAATGCTCAAATTGACCAAATGATAATTAAAAACTGAATCCAGAAATGGTGAAAGAAAAATTGTGATCTAGCGCAAAAGTGTGAAACACAGTGTGAAATATTACAATAATAACTTCTAATAAAGGTTGACTGCCTAGTGATACTGCCAGTACTAACAGAAAAACACAAGAACAAAAGAAAAACCTGGCGCCAAACAGTCAGTGGAATGTCCTGTACTCCTCATGGGATCCGCACACTCGCTCGACAAACCATGTAATGAAAAAAAACACAAACAAACACAAATCATAGTGCAACACTGTAGGGTAAGCAGTAATGACTCTAATATAACACACAAAACAATAAGAGTCCTAGCGACAATTAAAAACACTATTTAATAAAAGGAACTATGCCATGAGAGGCATTGACAAACACAAAGAACCGCAGGTCATCTGGGATGGAAAAATTGGAGCCGTACTTACAGACAGAAAGGCATAAAACTGCATTGGTAGGAACGAGTCCTAAGCACAGATGGTCTCCCTGCCGGGTGATGCCTCTGCTCCGCCGTGACTTCAGTTCCAAACCGCCCTTGTGATGTTAGCCGGAAACGGCTCCGGCCGTGGAGGCTGGTGTGCAGGGTCCACAGCTCTGCACCACGTGTGGCCGCTCGCCTCACTTCCTCCTCCGGCACAAACAGGATGTCTCTGCGCTCCCGCGCGCGAATGCGAATGAATCGCGAACGCGAAACAGGGCTGTTTCAGCCCCTGAGGAAGTAGATTAACATCTACGAAATGCTTAGGGCAAGTGGCATAGCCACTGTTTGTTTGGCATTGGACGTTATATGGACATTTGGCATTTGGAGCCTTGTTTGTTACTGGCAGCTTTGGCATTCAGCACACCAGCTGTCCCCTTAAGGCCACGGGTACTATCGCGCGTGGGCGCGCAGAGACATCCTGTTTGTGCCGGAGGAGGAAGTGAGGCGAGCGGCCACACGTGGTGCAGAGCTGTGGACCCTGCACACCAGCCTCCACGGCCGGAGCCGTTTCCGGCTAACATCACAAGGGCGGTTTGGAGCTGAAGTCGCGGCGGAGCAGAGGCATCACCCGGCAGGGAGACCATCTGTGCTTAGGACTCGTTCCTACCAATGCAGTTTTATGCCTTTCTGTCTGTAAGTACGGCTCCAATTTTTCCATCCCAGATGACCTGCAGTTCTTTGTATTTGTCAATGCCTCTCATGGCATAGTTCCTTTTATTAAATAGTGTTTTTAATTGTCGCTAGGACTCTTATTGTTTTGTGTGTTATATTAGTGTCATTACTGCTTACCCTACAGTGTTGCACTATGATTTGTGTTTGTTTGTGTTTTTTTCATTACATGGTTTGTCGAGCGAGTGTGCGGATCCCATGAGGAGTACAGGACATTCCACTGACTGTTTGGCGCCAGGTTTTTCTTTTGTTCTTAAAAACTGAATCCGCTGCATATGAACTGAAAGAGAGACCTGTGGGTAATGATGAAAAAGTAGTTATCTGCTGAATTCTAATACAGCTGTATATACTAAACATGCATTCATCTTTACTAAAAGGAATGACGTCTATATCTTCAGTTAAGCCCAAAGTGGCCATACATTTGGGTTGAAATATCCAAAAGATTTCCCGCTTGGATAATAAATTCAATCTATCACCTCCTCTAATATAACATTTTCAATGGCTTTCATCCTTAATCCTTCTGCGCAATTGTGCTTAATGAAGACGTGTCTTGAGACTATCTTTTTGGAAACCAATTTTAATATTTGGCAGATATTCTTGTATTCTTATTTTAAAGGGTCTTATAGTCCTCCCCATATGTACATTCCAGCAGGTACTGTACACAACATACTGTACACAACATAGCTAGTGGTACAATTAATACAGTTCTTTGTTTCATATTTTTCTCTCGTTGTTTTTAAATTCCAAAGAGTTGTTATCAGTATCAGTATATTCACATATTGTAAATCTCCCACACTTAAAACACCCTTTAGGTTTCTCATACAGACCTGTTCACTTGACACTCTTTGACTTGGGAATTTTTAATCATATTTGGGGCTCCAGTGTTTAGCTGATTTCTTGTTTTTCTATAAATTACTCGTGAAATTTCAGAGATTGGGACTCGGGACAGAATCACATTTAAGAATGTCCCACTGTTTTTTTTAATCATTTTCGTAATATTCAACGCTGCGTTATTATATGAAGTTGTAAAGTCAGTCTTCATTATTTTATCATTAATTATATAATTAATATATTAATTATACATGTAATTATTCATCAATGCAATCCCCGTTATCTCTTAGGCTGAGTCCATAGAAGGACAGGCCGTGCTGAGCCGTGCGGACGCTCAGCGCTGAGCCCCTGCATCCTCAATGAGGATGCCTTGAGAGGGGGCTCACGCGAGCGTCCGCAGGCGTGCTGACGAGTTGGAGTTTTCAGCCGAGCGCCAAGCTGTTTTTCAGCGCGCTGTCGCCTGAAAACCTCCAATCACAGCATAGCAGTGTCAAAGTCACGGCGCCGTGACTTCGACGTCAGTGCGTCGCGGGCGATTGGCCCAACGACGTCATTGCCCCGCCTCCAACCATCTCCCCCCGGCTCCGATCGCACCCGCTGGCTCGCCTGTATGGGCATGAAATCGCCCAGATTTCAGCAGGCAAGCCTCAGCGTCAGCGTGGCTCGGATCGCCTCACCCTTCTATGGCCCGGGCCTTAGCATACAGTGCTTCCACTACAGCCAGGGATTCTGGGAAACGACATGCAAATGAGCACACACTGTCACCTTAGGAGTCATATCCATTTTAAAATAGACTCTTATAAGCTTATGCCTGCCGCATTACACAGCCTTTCAGCACAGCCTGGGTTAAAGGCGTGCATGGCTAGCAACCCTACTCACAGACAGCTGGGTCTCATCAGTGTGTGTGGCTGGTTATACTGGCTTTGCATTATGCACTGTATGCTGAGATAATGGTGAAAGGTTGGGTTGCAGACCTGTCTAACATACTGTATGTGAATGTGCTGTCAAGTGATATTTGTATTAACTGTATACTGTATGGTGGAAGTTGTTGTCCCTTTTTTATCCACCCTAACTTAATGTGTGGTAAAAGTAACAAAGCCTAATGGCAGTTATAACTTAACACCAATTGATTTCCAATACCCATTATTGGAGCTTTGAGAATTTCCCACTTTATGTAAAACATTCTCTTACTGCCATGACGCCTGCATGTAATTACATCACTTTTTTCTGAGATATTGTTTCCAAGTTTGATGTGCTTTGTGAGTTTCCTTGGTATTTATAGTCACGTTTATGACATTTAGGGCATTTAGAGTATTTTCAATTTAAAATGAAAAATGTAGTTAAATATTAAATATTTATTTTTTTTGGCGAATTTGGATCCGCCGCAGATCGTCCGCTTCCTTTCGCCCGCGGATTTCACTGGGTCCGTCTCAAAAAGGGCGATTCACCTTTTACGGATTTTTCTCTCCTATTAAAACTGACAATCAATCTGCGGATTCAACAATCCTCACGCGTTTGGCGGATTCATAAAATCCGTCAACGGATTGCGGAATCCACGGATGGATTGTTAAAATCCACCAGCGGATTGTATCCAATGGCGGTTTTAAATTAATCCACGTGGATTGAAACTGTAGCAATCCGTCGGCGGATATTACACTGCGGAACGGAGTTTGAATGGGAAATTAGGAAAAATCTGGGAAACAGAATTGGACTGGCTCGCCCAGCTCTACTAAATATCAATGGCACAATCCAAACTGCTTCTCCGTCTTACTTAACGGGGCTGAAAGAATAACAAAAAGAACACAAATTGATTGCTACTGTAAAACTCTTGTATTAAGTACCTGCTTCAATATGTTTTCCTATTGCTCCATACTACTCCATATATAATTTGCTAGCACGATTGGCATTAAGTGATGCATATTCTAAACGATTCAGCTATCCCCGAAGAGTTTCAGATGCTACATGCGATTTCTTGTTTTCACCTAATGAAATTAAATACTTTTAATTAAAAAAATAAATACAGCTAAACCCCGTTATAACGCGCCTCGTTATACCGCGATTCGGTTATAACGCGGTTTTCCCGTGGCTCCCGTTTTTTTTGTTTTTTAAAAAAAAAAAAAAAAAAAAATTTTTAATTTTTTTTTTACATTTTTTTTTGCACACTGCACACACTGCACACACTCACTGCACACACACTGCTCATTGCTCACACTGCCACACTGCACACACACTGCACACTGCACACACACTGCTCATTGCTCACACTGACACACTGCACACACACTGCACACTGCACACACACTGCACACTGCACACACACTGCTCATTGCTCACACTGCACACACTGACACACTGCACACACACTGCACACACACTGCACACACACTGCACACTGCTCATTGCTCACACTGCACACACACTGCACACTGCACACACACTGCTCATTGCTCACACTGCACACACACTGCACACACACTGCACACACACTGCTCATTGCTCACACTGCACACACTGACACACTGCACACACACTGCACACACACTGCACACTGCACACACACTGCTCATTGCTCACACTGCACACACTGACACACTGCACACACACTGCACACACACTGCTCATTGGACACACTGCACACACACTGCACACTGCACACACACTGCTCATTGGACACACTGCACACACACTGCACACTGCACACACACTGCACACACACTGCTCATTGCTGACACTGCACACACTGACACACTGCACACACACTGCACACTGCACACACACTGCTCATTGCTCACACTGCACACACACTGCACACACACTGCACACACACTGCACACACACTGCTCATTGCTCACACTGCACACACTGACACACTGCACACACACTGCACACACACTTACGCACACTTACAGACACTGACACACACTTACGCACACTCACACACACTTACAGACACTCACACACACTCACACACACTCACACACACTTAGACACTCACAGACACTCACAGACACTCACACACACTTACAGACACTTACAGACACTCACACACACTCACACACACTTACAGACACTCACACACACTCACACACACTTACAGACACTCACACACACTCACACACACTTACAGACACTCACAGACACTCACACACACTTACACACACTTACACACACTTACACACACACTCAGACACTTACACACACTCACAGACACTTACACACACTCACACCCACATACACACACCCATATACACACACACACTTTCTCTCCCATATATACATACACACACACACTCTCTCACTCTACACAGACGGGGGGTGGGGTCGGAGCAGAGGAAAGGCCGCGACCAGCACCACCACCCGCTCCCCCCCCTCCTCCCGCGCAGGCAGCGGGAGCACCGGGGACAGCGGTGGGGAGAAGAAACCCCCCGCTACCACCTCCATGCAGGCAGCGGGATCTGAGGTAAGCGGCGACCTGAGGGACATCCCCGCTCCCATCTCCTGCCCCGCGGGCTGTCCCGCGGTGACAGGGGGAAGCGGGGACAGGAGGGACATCCCTGCTCCCATCTCCTGCCCCGCGGCCTGTCCCGCGGTGACAGGGGGAAGCGGGGAGCGGAGGGACATCCCCGCTCCCATCTCCTGCCCCGCGGCCTGTCCCGCGGTGACAGGGGGCAGCGGGGACAGGAGGGACATCCCCGCTCCCATCTCCTGCCCCGCGGCCTGTCCCGCGGTGACAGGGGGAAGCGGGGACAGGAGGGACATCCCCGCTCCCATCTCCTGCCCCGCGGCATGTCCCGCGGTGACAGGGGGAAGCGGGGACAGGAGGGACATCCCCGCTCCCATCTCCTGCCCCGCGGCCTGTCCCGCGGTGACAGGGGGAAGCGGGGACAGGAGGGACATCCCCGCTCCCATCTCCTGCCCCGCGGGCTGTCCCGCGGTGACAGGGGGAAGCGGGGAGCGGAGGGACATCCCCGCTCCCATCTCCTGCCCCGCGGGATGAATATGCGCTAAAGCGCGGCGGCCATTTTTTTCCCCGCGACCCCGTTAGTAACACGGTGGTCTCGGGGTGGACCCCGAGACCCGCGTTATAACAGGGTTTAGCTGTATAGGCAAATTAAAAAATAGTGGCTTCTATTGTTTGCCTATGAATGCCAATAACCTTAAAATTATTAGTACACGAATACTTCATGTTGGCAATAGGCAGCATGCCATAAAATGTTAACATTTTTAAAAAATGGCTATATTAAAATAAAAAAGTCTTAAATATGTGTCTATTTTCCATTAAAAAGCAAAAAAGGTAAAAAAAAATAAAAAAAATTATAATTGATAAGATTTGAGACTGCAAACACTCTGTGCTGTAATAAGGAGTGAACATTTGAATAGCTTTTTGATCATTTTTCCACCATTGCACTGAACAAGCAAAACATTTCACTCAATGGTCAACGCCACTGAAATTAATATAACCAACAGTGCTCGCCCCCCCCCCACCCCCTCTGGGAAATTTTGCCTATGCAACAGGTAAGTGTGGTGCTGGTTACCTGCGAGAGTCCAGGAGAGATGAGTTTCCGTGAAGTTGTGCGGTAACAGGACAGGCTTCCGTGATCCTTAGGTTCTTTCCATGCGGTGACAGCGCCTCCAGTCACAGCAGGATGCAGTATAACTGCAGGCAGTCCCTACCATGACAGTCTTACTCCTATACTTCAGGTTAATAGTCTGCAACTCAGCCAGAAGTAATGTATATAAACCGGATCATTATTTATAGCAACCACCGCGGGATGGTATAACAGCGTTGCATATAGTAGGGGATTCAGGCCCTTGGATGGTGCTGTCCAGCTGATAATGTGATGAGGCCTTGTTTTAAGTACAGATCTTGGCTCCTCCACCCATGAAGGGCTGAAGGGAACTCCAACACGCACACTCCTCTCCCCTGGAGGGGTGGAGCAGAACTGACTCCTATAATTTAGAACATCCTCCCTCATGCAAAAGGGGCGGGCACAGGGTCTGCACCATGATAGGCTGCAACACAGACCCAGTGTCACCACCTCTCCTGCTACTCAGGGAGGCTGTGTGAAGGGTGCAAACCCCCACAGGATAGCCTGTCACTGTCTGTGCCTAGGAGAACTTGCGAGACAGGAGGCAGAAAGATAGCTGGACCAGCCATAGCTATATAGCCATTTAATAAATAACCCCTAATCTTTCTTTCATAAGATAGGAGAAGTTAGCAACCTATTTTCTAATACCTCCAAGTAAAACTTTTTTTTCTGTGTAAATTAAAACATTTCCCAAAAACGGAAAGCATCTGATGAGTAATAAAGTCTGAAATGATGTGTCCTGTTAAAATAGATCCATTGTGTGGGGATTTCAAAGTATGATCAATTACTGTTCATTCATTTCCATTATTTGTAGTTAAAGCATTAGATAGTCTTTATTTTACAGGTAGAATTTGTAGTTATCTTTCATCATGCAAAGTGCTCAGACCTTTTTGTTGAATTCTATAAAGGGCCAAAGATGCACTGGTTAAATTACACATTCCAGGTTAGGCTTGTCTTGTGGTACTGAAGTATAATCTGAAATAGCAGCCTGTTATTTCTTCATTTCAGTAATTCGTAAATGGAAGGAAGGATGTAGAAACCTTACTTACTTATCTTTTTCCATAATACACTAGCCATTGTAATTCCATTTCCATTTCTTTGCCATTCTTCTGTCAATTTTGTGCTAAATTGACAGCCCTGCCATTAGCACTTATATCAGCAGGAACAGAAGCAAGCAGATATGTTCCTATTTGGTGTTGGATTTTTTTTTTTAAATAGCTACATGGCATACTGCACATGCTTCTAAAACTTGTGTAATTGGGTATTCTTAGGATAGATCAGGGGTAGTCCACTATAGTCATCAAAGTCTACAAGCAGGTCAGATTCTCTGGATATCTCTGCTTCAGCACAGGTGGCTTAATCAGTAGCTCATTGAAGAATGCGTCACCTGTGCTGAAGCAGGGATATCCTGAAAATCTGACCGGTCTGTGGCCCTGAGGAATGAAGTGGCCTACCCCTGATGCAACGATTGTATAATGTATTATCTTCTGGGAATATTTCCATATGCTCTATATCCAGGGGGGGAGAAGGGGGGGCGTGTGGGGGAGGCAAATTCAGTCTGCAAAGGGCACCAACATGTCAGGTTTTAAGGCTATCCCTACGTCAGATCATGTGGCTCAAGACACTGATTGAGCCACATGTGCTGAAGCAGGGATATCCTGAAAACCTGACCTGTTGGTAGCCTTAGAGCAGGGGTGCGCAAAGTGGGGGGTGCGCCCCCCAGGGGGATGCTCTGTGCTCTTCCCCGAGTCTTTTAAATTAAATGCCGGGGGATCGCGTGAGGCCTCTGTAACTCACTTACCGGGCTTCAGAAGAGTTGCTGTGACCATGTCGCCATATCGCCATGGCAACTCGGCGTAATTTGACGCCAGCAAACAAGGTAAGGGGGGTGCGAAAGCGAGGGGGAGCAGTGCCTTAGAGGACTGGAGTGGGCTACCCCTGGTGTAGATAAATCCTGCAAAACAATGCAAAAAATTGTATGATTTGTTTAATTTTGACTACTTGGAAAGTCTAGTAAGGTTAACACCATGTACACGAGAAAAAGTACATACTGTACGTTATCATATGATATTATTACAAATTCGCCCATGTAGGTATTTGATAATTTACCATTGCTCTACATAAAAGCTTGCTTCCGGAAAGGGGTACCATTAATTAGATGAACTACATCACGAAGCACTCTATTGTGAAATGCGTAGAGGTCACGAGAGGCTGCTCAACGTGCTCACCCATTGGCTAGTACAGCCAAACCAGGAATCAAGAGCGGAGGAGAGATCTGCAGAGTGTTGGTGCAGTCCAGATGCAACATCAGCGCCAGCCGAGGCTACCCGCTCTGCTCCTTATGGTCAGTGACTGTCTCCCTGTTTGTGGTTCTTTTGCTTTAGCTAAACACTTCTATTGAGTGTGTTTTTACGCTATTTGGCTGTATCTGTGTTGCTTAGGGTTAGGGTTAGGGTATATATGTCATTTTATTTAATTGGTGTGTATTGTACAATTACTATTTTTGGCCATTGTATCAGGGCCTGAGAAACTGGGCAAATACCCACTCGCCCCCCCTCCCCCTCCCAAAAGTCAGTCCTCCCAAAAAAAACACTCCCTCACCCCCCCTCACAACATTTAACTGTGGCTGGGTCCAACGGCGTGGTGCGGCCTTCTCTGTCTTCTCTTTGCAAATTCATCTTTTCCCCCTGCAGCTAAAATTAAAATGGTCGTGCGGCGTCAAATGACACTGCGTTGCCATGGCAACGGGACGCAGTGACGTCATGACGTCATGCAGCATCTTGTAATGTGGCTCAGCGTGACGTCACTCGGCCATTTTACCTGGAGCTACAGGGGGAAAAGATGAATTTGCAGATGAAGACGGAGACGACTGGGAGACACCGGGGGCCGCCGCCGTAGGTAAGCAGTCGACAGTGGCCAAAATGCACACGACTGTGGCGACCGGGCGAGTGCATTTGTCGAGCCCTGCATTGTATCATTTTTACTGTATTTGGTCATTATATGTGTTGCCACTTGACCATATACTGTATTACATGTGTGATTTTTAATACTGATCCCTGGTGCGCTGTGTGTGCATTATTTTCTCTACTCTTAATGGATTTTAAATTAATTTTAAAGCATCCTTTGATTTTTACAGGCGTTTTAGCCCATGTCCCAAGCAGTGCAAGATCTTTGCAACACTTTCCTTTTTGGGATAATTTGTTGCCAATATTCCCAGCTGTAAACGGTAACAAAAGTTAATGTTACTGTAATAATATAAGGATTTATTGTAGCTGCTGATTTACTGTACACTGACTGAAGTGGCCATTTTGTTAGGGACACAAGCAGTATTTTGACAGATTTATAACAGGAGCACCAAACGATTGCCAGTTTAGGTAAGAATGTAGAATTATTCATTGTCACACGCTTTACATATCAAAATAAAGAAAAAAGAAGTTGAAAAGTAGCATTGCTGCTTTAAGTAGAAATGTAAGAAAAATGAACCAGTGAATGTGAATCAGATAACTTTTGTCATTTCAGAACTGATTGTTCATGTGTGAATTCAGAAACATTTGAGTACAAAATACTGTACCCTACTGTAAATTGGGAAACGAGATGGGAGAATCTTCCCAGTCCATATTCCGGGCTTTCGCTGATTATTCTGTAGCCACAGAGTATATGCTCAATATAGTATGGCCAGATAGCTTAACTCAGCCCCCTTTTCAAAGCACACCAAGTCCTGTGATATGTTCTAACTTTATTGGAAAGGCATAAGATATATACAGGTGCTTGCAGATGGTATGATGTGATGAGAGAGTGCTTCTCTGTGTAGGTGCTTTGTAATCAGAGGCAGGTAAAAAAGAATGGTCTTGCCATGGAGTGTGTAGCATTAGGGGGTTACTCACTCAGCCAGTGCAGGAAGGAAAGGAAGTGAGGAGCAAGGGTCACACAATAAGTGAGGTGGGTCTAAACTAACTGTCAGCAAAGACAGGGGGGAGGGCAGAATAGCCCATTCTGAGAAGGATCTCAGAGGTTGCTATAGCAACCCACTGACTAAATGTACAGTCAGGGATTGCAACATTGTGTCTATCACAAAGGCACTGTGTGTTTGCAGAGCAAATATACATGCAGCTGAAAAAAGGAACTGACAGGCAGAAGCTGCAAAGGGGTGGGGGGTAACAGAAATATGAATCCTGTTCCAGGACACTGATGTTAGCCCCAAAATCCGTTTCCTGGTATAGAATTCGCAAACTGATTTGGACGGTTTAAATCTGCGCGGATTAATAAAAAAAAACCATTGGATACAATCTGTTGACGGATTTGTAGAATCCAATCCGCGGATTCCCAAGAATCTGCAAACAGATTGCTGAATCAGCGGAGTGGATTGGTAATAATAATTAAAAAGTTACAAAACACGAACCACCTTTTTTGAGATTGATCCACTGCAATCCGCGGACCAAAGGAACCGGCTGATCCGCTGCGGATCCAAATTCGCTATAAAGAATTCGCCCATCTCTAATTGAGAAACTTTTCCAGGCAATTTTTCAATTGTCACTGGAAAATGAACCAAAAAAAAAAATGCATATCAGTGTTTAGTTTGAAAACAAATTGAGCTTTGTATACAGTTAAAATTTTTTAATTGTGCCAATGTATTGATGGTAAGAAAGACATTTTAAACATGTATCAATGTACTTTTCATTCCTTTTTTACTGCAATAGGAGTAAGACCCAAACTGCCCAAAGTGAGTTAAGCAGCAGTGACAATGCATGTATTATAGTGTCGGTAAGAGCGCAAGGTTTGACATTTTGTAAACCTGCCCTGACTACAAATAATATCTGAAACGGAATAAAACGGCATACTTTTGTATTCATGGTATATGCTTTATAGGGTCTATACATGACCCAAGCATTTTGCTTCCATGTGCTTGTCTTTGGACAACCTCTGGCCCTGGGGAGGTTAGGGAGGTATTCTACGCTTCACACCAAGATATGTTTTTGCAATCATTTTCCGGCCTTTCCAGCATTATACAATATTGTCTTACAACATTCATGGATATGAAGTGACAACTGCAGAGTTATTATAAAGGTCAGGACAAAGAGCCGTGTTATGTCAGTATTGATTTCAAATCAAAGCATACACCACTAAAACTAAGACAACACTCTGGTATTAGCCTGGCAGTGAGGGGGTGGGGGGGAGTTGTCTTGAATGAACAAGCTTGCAAGCTTCACATAAACACCATTATCTTAGGCAAATCATTTTATCTATATAAACTCTTCTCCAAAATATATTAACAAGCTCACCTTAACCTCATTCTCTTAATTAACAGAGAAAAGGAGGGGTGCAGGCAGGATAGATATGTACAATCCTTTTTTTTTTTTTTTTGCACTCAAAAACAAAGAGAGCCTCCTCAATAAAATGTAACCTTTATTAATAATGTCTAAAATGGGTAAACTCAATAGAATAATTTAAAAAAAACTTGCTAGAAGGTAAATCTAAAGCTAGACCCTTTCACTAGAATCCTAAATAACTGGATCTGATTACCACTATCCAAAAACTGATAAAACTGTGTGTGAAATTATTCAAATAAAAAAATTGTGCTGTTACACTACTTTATAATTGATCAATACACAGATGACTAAAGTGGTGGTTCTTCAGTGCAAAACTATATGTAATCTTTTTGTGCCAGTGTATAATATTTATTCAAACTAAAGTGAAAATCCAATCCTAAATGTAGTGCATAGGTAACTTCTAAATAATATAAACAGTGAACCCTGTAATATATAAAAAAAATCTAGACGACTGATACTTATCCTATATTTGTATTTACAGTGTATTGATCCAGAGGAAGGCAAACAAAAATCCAAGTGAATCTTATCCAATGATATCTTATAAGGGGTAAAGTAAATTCCTTCCTGGCTCCAAATAATGGCAATCAGATTTTTCCACGGATTAGCATCCTTCCCATGTGTACTTATTTGGTATATCCCTGTATAACTTTCCGTTCTAAAAAGATGTCCAAACTTTTTTTGAAGATATCTATTGTATTTGCTATCACAGGGGTACTGTAGATCCTCAGAAGTCCACACATTGTTTTATCGTTACATTATCGACATTTAACGTATCAGTAGCTGTAACGAATATTCTCAAAGGTGATTTGCGTTACGATGCCCTTGCGTTAAGGAGAAAAATATTGCATCGATAAAATGTAATAGTCATTAGGCTTACTCATTTGTAAATCATATGCTAATGAGCCCTTTACTTACCATCGCATATCTTCTAACCTCCGTTAATATTAGCGAATGGAAATAACGCTATGATAATTAGGTCATGCCAAAAGCCGATGTTACTCACATTCACGTCATGATTATCATTGTGTTATTTCTGGGAAAAGCCTAAAAGTAATGTGGAGAGTATAGGACTTAATTACATGTAACTTGCAAATATATATATATATATATAATGGATCATATAAACATCTGAAACAAATCAAAAACTATAGTATGGTTTTAAGAGATTAAAGGGAATCTAGGATAAGTTTGTGTGACCTAATATGGTGTATAATCTTGACTATATTAAGTATGGTGTACATTAATGTCTATCCATATTATACAGTAAATAATGTGCGTTAATTTTAATTAACAATGCGCATGTGCAGTGTATTGGTTTCCGTGTCTCTCCACAATGAAAATCACTGTTAATAATGCTGCTACTTTTTCTAACGGACGCTATTTTTACATATAATTAACTTTGTGGACACCCGTTAAACTGCAGAAAAATAATGGACGTCACCTACAGCTGAACCCTGTTATAACACAGTGCTCGCGGTCCACATAATGAGACCGCATTATAACCAGAATCGCAAAATGGCCGCTAGTGCAATTCTCTAACTGCTACATCACAGGGTTGGTGTGATTGACTATATAAACAAACTTAACATCTACTGCACAGTGCAGTCCATCATGGTGATGGACTGCACTGTTATGCAGATGTTAAGTTTGTTTATATAGTCAATTATACCAACCCTGTTGTGTAGCAGTTAGAGAATTGCACCAGCATATGAAACATCATGTGTTCAATTCCCGCATGGTGTAGGGGTGTGTATGTAGGTGTCTCTGCGTGTGTCCATTAGCAATAAAATATTGAATGTTATTTAAAAGAAAAAAAAAACATTGGAGATGTTTTTAATTTGGGAGCCACGCTCAGACCACGTTATTGCGGACCCGCGCTGTAGTGGATCGCGCTATAAGGGGGTTGAGTTGTATTTAGGTAAAATCACATTAGTAGGCAAAATGTTACAGCATTGCGTATCTACCCACAGTCACTATGGGTGATGCATTTAACATTTTTACTGCCCTTAATGTAAATAATAAACCTTAATGAATGACCTTGTGTGGTTGGCACTGCCCTTGGAAAACAGTACATAGTTCTTTTTAAAGCTCCTTGTATTGAAAACCGCAAGTCATATTTTCCATCCCCTTTATTAATTTGGTGGGTCTTCTCTTGTTACAGTGCTCGTCTCAAATCAGGAAACGGACTTGCAGGGCTGAGGTAGGGATGCAAATAAACTGACTACAGCCCAGGGACAGAGTCCTGCAAGAGTATCCGTAGTTGTTATGGAAGCAGGGATCAGGGCTCGCGGCAATGGTGCGGAGTGTAGGGTACAGGCAAAAGGTCAGGGCAGGGGGCAGTGGTGCAAAGTCCTGGCAACAGGCAAAAGGTTGGGGCAGGCAGAAAGCAGTGAGGTCATGGTTCGGGATCAGCAACAGGGAATCTAAACAGGCGAAAGGGTAATGTGTGACAGTGAAGATCAAACGGAGCTGCAGCACACAAAACTTTGCTCTGCGACTCCAACCAGGAAGTGCAGCCTTAAATAGCAGGCTTCCAGTACACAAAACGGCCAGTTGAAACAGAAAGAGCAGGCAGTCTGGAAAACCTGAACTGGCAGCAAAGTCCGGCACAGATCGAGCAGAATCTTTTCATCTCTGTACATTTTCCTGTTCCATAATGTATTTTTTAATGGAGGGATGCAAAAAACTATACTCCATATTCAAGGTGTGGTCTTACTAATGCTTTATAGAGGGGCATAATTAGGCTTACTTCCCTTCCAGCCATACGTTTAATGGAAGATTAGATCTTATTTGCCTTTGCAGTTACTGCATGACATTGGGCACTAGTGCTAAGCCGGTGGTCTACAAGTACACTTAAATCATCCTCCATCAAGGATTCCCCTAATTTATCCCCATTTAATTTTTAAGACAGCTGTTTATTCTTGTTTCCTAAATGCATAGCCCTACATTTAGCTGTATTAAACCACATTTGCCATTTACCTGCCCAAGTTTCCAGTCTATCCAAGTCCTTCTGGAGAGAAATTACATACTCCTCTGATTCTAGTACGTTACGCAATTTAGTAACATATACTTCTGTTTTGACTAATGCACACTGTGGCTAGTGAGTATAGGCAGACAGCTCAACTCAATCCCTATCCCATACAAAGGGAGACTTATTTTTTCTGAATGTTTATTGGGGGAAAAAACAGAAATACAAAGGGGAAAATGTACTGGGGGATACAACACTAGGGGATGGGAACATGTAATAGAGATTGGGATAGGTAAATACAGTATTAAGCTTCTCACAGGGAAGCAGTGGGAGAACTGTGCAGCAGTGAAGCAAGTTCTGAAAAGACAGGACATGACCCAGACAGAGCGGAAATTAGGGGGTAAGACTGAACCAAGTGACAAGGGGAGGAGGAGCGGCCCTATTAAGAGAGGAAAAAAGGAGGGGTTTCCAGGGAAACAGGGGTGAAGCTACGATGTTATGGAACAGGACACAGAACAACTACCTTACACAATTTAGTGTCATCGGCAAAGATGGAGACTTTGTCTCTATGCCAACCTCAAGGTAATTAATAATGAAGTTAAAATGCAGCGGTCCCAGTACCGATCCTTTAGGTACTTCAATTACAAATTTAACCCAACCTGAAAAGGCAGGGCCGTCGACAGGGGGGACGACAGCCAGGACTGTTTTCCCGGGTCAGGTGTGTTTAGGGGGCATGGCCCACACATTAATACATTGCCGGGCACAGAGGGGAAATCCCTGTCTCTGCAGAGCCTGCATGGATGCACAGGGCCTTGGTAAAAGGGTGGGGCTTCAAGTAGAGAAGCCCGAGAGAAAAACTGGGAAAAGTGGGAGGGAGGGAAGGGGGTGGGGCCTTGTCAGGGGGCGGAATTACACCGTGGGGATAAAAAACAGACAGAGAGGCAGAGAGAAAAAAAAACATAAAGAGAATCCTTCCACAAATCCTCAGGTTTCTCCAGAACACATATTGAAAACCACTGGCTAAGCAGCTTTGATTGATACAAAGCACCTGAGTTTCATCGCTGTTTCATTGCTTCATTCACATACAATTGCCATTGTAGAGCATCACCCAACAGTAAAGTGCAGTTTTGCATCAGGTAATCATGCTTGCGATCTGGTCTAATTAAACCCCAGTACGCATCCCAACACTTTTTTTTATCCTGTCAATACACATAACAGCTGTAGCATTGGTGCCCTTCGGCTTCCCGAGACCCCCCTTCTCTGTGTCAGCGCGGTCGCGGGTGCCGCCGGAGGGCCGCCATTTTGGATGTGCGCGCATGATGCGCGATCGCGCCGCATGCGCGGGACAGAGTGGGGGACGAGGCAGGGAGGTTACAGGAGCCAGGAGGAGTTGCGCATGCGCGAGGAGAGAGCAAGGAAAGCGCGCGAACCCTAACCTACCAGGGAAGGCTCTTGGAAGGGACTACAAGTCCCATGAGCCTCGGCTGCGCCCCATGTGATGCCAGGGTGCCAATAGGGCCTTGGATCTCCCTGCACAGAGAGAGGAAAGGATACATTTCGCGCGCTGAGCCCATGCTAGTCAGTTGGAGCTGGGAGCAGGAAGGGGAAGGAAGGGTGTAGGGAGCAAGTGAAGCTCCTGCACCAGGAAAGGTCCCCCATATCCCAGATAGGCCCCAACTCCCCACCAGGCTAGTGGGTAATTAATAAGGGACGGCCCCAGGTTAGGGACTCTGCCCTTAGTTGTGTGTGTGTGCTGTCTTGTCAGAGTCACAGCTGTCAGTGCTGTGAGGTCTGACAAGAAGGCACAGTGTTTGTGCAGCACGTTTGCTGCACGCACCCAGCAGGTTGCAGTGCGTTGCTGCAGGCGCTGGGAGTACTAGGTAGTTAGAGTCAGGACCGGGAAGAGCTAGGAGAACGGAGTAGTCCAGTAACCCCTTAGGTCCCAGATAGGTCCTCACTCCCAAGTTTGTGGTGCTATAGGGTCAGGCCCTAGGTTAGGGACCCTGTCACAGTAGCGCTAGTGTTAGATAGGAACTCCATTGACGCTGCGCACCCGTGCAGAAGGTTGGGCGCTGCTCTTCGTTGCAGCTGCAGAGGCCATCTTGGTGGGGTCTCCCCGGACGGTGGATCCTGGATGTCGGGCCGGAACTCGACGGATCCTTTGCAAAGTAGTTGCAGATCCGAGCACGCAGGTACTCTAGATCTACAAGTGCACTAACGGGCTCATTAGTCTCATTAGTGACTGCGCAGTCATCCATATCCTCTCCCTGCAAGAGTGCGGGACATTAGGTGGGGAATTATTGGACACGGGGTGGGATCACCCGGTGTTGGGGGAAGCGTCTGGTGAGACGCCTTAGTTAGTGTCTCCTCTAGAGAGGGACACCTGTTATTCTGTTGATGGTATATGTGTCTTATGTTCCCAAGTAAAAGGTATTGGTTATTGTGAGGACTTTGGGATCGCGGCGCCCGCGCCCTGGTTCCTCCTCATCTTCATTAACCCCCGCTGCCGTGGCACGCGCCCCTCGCTTATGTCACTTACCTCCGGCTGCTCTGGGGGTTCCCCGCCGTCCTCAGCGTTCTCGCGCTCCTGCGGGATCTTCCTTCTCCCATGCGGCTGCCATGTGTCCCGGCCGCGCGCCTGAACAGCGCGCGCCGGGTGAAGGTACTTTATTCACTGCTCTAGCAGTGAAAACCCGCCCCCAGCACACTAATAGGACCTCCTGCCAAAACAAGAGTCCTCACCTGCCTGCCAATCAAGTGGACATATCCAGGATGGCTCCACGCACTCCTCCAGGCCTGCCTCCACCTCTGATTGGTCAGCCACACTTTATAATGCCTGTCCTTCCTCTCACTCATTGCTCGACATAGTTTCCACTAGGATTACTACTCTGGCATTCTCTCTCTTATTCACTCAGGTTACGACTTGGCTTGGCGGACGTCTTTCTCTGGCTCTCGACCCCTGCTTGGACAACAACCTACCGGAATTCTCCAATCCCTGACCTAGGCTAAAACGGTAACGACGACGGCACTTCTTTACCGGTACCGGCAAGTATTGCTAGCTAACATCACCTGGTCTGGCAACGCCGCAATCACCACACTCCGGACACGCTCCTTTTGCTGCGGGTGCGTGCCCATATACGTTCCTCACCTCAGTAGAAGGGACGGGTCTGGTCTGCGGGCAGCACCGGCGTAACATTATCGAGCTCACAAGACGCAGACCAGACTGATGTGGACTCTATGATGACGGCCATGTAGCAACAAATCCAGGCCTTAACGGATCAAGTAGCTCTCCTCTCCCAACAGGTACAGGACCTATCTCTACAGGCACCACCTGGATCTGCGCCGGCGCAGTCCGACTCTACATCCACTTTGTCCTCAGCTCCGAAGATTCCAGCTCCGAAGCCCTACACAGGGGATCCCCACGCTTGCCGCGGCTTTCTCAACCAGTGTGAGATCCACAGCTGTATTCTACTGGTCGTAAAAAGGTAGCTTATGTATACAGTCTTCTCACAGGTAATGCACTGGCATGGGCCTCCCCGATCTGGGAACTGCGACCTGATATTACCCGAGATTACGCAGCCTTCAGACGAGACTTTTGACAGGTCTTCGATACCCCCACACGACAAGAAACTGCTTCTGATTCCCTGCTGCAGCTTACATAGGGACGTCGGCCTGTGGCCCAATACGCTTGGAATTCAGGACCATAGCAGCTGAGACTCGTTGGGGTCAGGAGGCCTTAGTCTCCGTCTTCTGGAATGGCCTATCGGATTCCCTGAAGGATGAACTTGCTTCTCAACCCAGGCCAGGACTGCTGGAGGACCTCATCACCCTGGCCATTCGTATGGACCAGCGTCTTCAGGTACACCGCGCTCCGCGTCAGCAATCCCGATCTACGCCTTTCCGTGCTTCCTTCTCCAGGTTCTCTACTACCTCGAGACCCATCTTCTCTCCGCTGTCTATGCTGGAAGCCCCAGAGCCGATGCAACTCGGAGTCCAGCAACCTCGGGCACCCTTACGACAATTTCGCTCAACCGGAGAGTCGTGCCTTCATTGCGGATCTTCTCAACAGCATACCCGTGACAATCCACCATCTTCGGGAAATGACCAAACCCAGTGAGTAAGACGGGGCGCTTCCTGGGTGCTAAATCTCCTTGCCCCCTACTCAGAAGGGAACTCCCCAAAAGATTGACCATTCTCGTTTCCCTTTCTGGTCCTACCTTCCGCACCTCCACAGCAGCATTTATTGATTCCGGCGCAGGAGGGAACTTCATGGATGAGACCTTTTCTGAACAAAATCAGATCCCACTTTCCAAGAAGAACTCCCCGTTGCCTTGGTCGGGATTGATAATCGGCCACTCACTCCGGCATATATCTCCTTGGAGAGAGGACCTATCACACTTTCTACTCATTCTCACAAAGAGACCCTGGGCTTTGACGTGATTCATGCCAAAGATACACCGATCACGCTCGGCCTGCCCTGGTTACAGAAGCACAATCTGCTCATCGATTGGGTATCTCCTAATCCCATTGCCTGGAGGTCAAGGTCAGAAGAATCTTCATTGTCTACGGAGCGACCGTCCTTTCTATTAGCTAACACATCCAATCCTCAGAGAGAGTTACCTTCCCCTTACGCAGAATTTTTGGACTTTTTTAGCAAGACGTAGTCTGAGCTCCTACCCCCTCATTGTTCCTACGATTGTCCGATTGACCTGGTACCTGGATACACCTTGCCAAAGGCCAAATCTTACCCTCTCTCGTTGCCCGAGACAGAAGCCATGGACGAATATATTCGTGAGAACCTAAAGCGGGGCTTTATACGTCATTCCAACTCTCCCGTGGGGGCCGGATTCTTCTTCATCAAGAAGAAGGATGGTACTCTCAGACCATGTATTGATTACCGGGGTCTGAACCATATTACGGTGAAAAATCGTTATCCACTCCCACTCATCTCCGAACTCTTCGACAGACTTCAGGGGGCCAACCTCTTTACCAAACTTGACCTCCGTGGGGCATACAACCTCATCCGCATCCGAAAGGGCGATGAATGGAAAACTGCCTTCAACACCCGTAGTGGACACTACGAATACCTAGTGATGCCCTTCGGTTTGTGCAATGCACCAGCAGTTTTTCAGGACTTTATCAATGACATCTTTCGGGATGTTCTCAATCGCTTTGTCATTGTCTACCTATTACATCCTTATTTTCTCCCAAAACATACAGGACCATATCATCCACATGAAGTTTGTGCTTTCACGCCTCCGAGAGAACCGGTTGTTTGCTAAAATGGAGAAATACCTTTTTCACCAGTCTACCACTTCCTTTCTTGGGTATATTATCTCCAACAGAGGCTTGGCCATGGACCCAGAGAAACTGAAAGCCGTCGTGGATTGGCAGCAACCCAATTTCCTCAAACCTATTCATCGATTTTTAGGTTTTTCCAACTATTACCGAAAGTTTATCCATAACTTTTCTACTATCATCGCTCCTATCACGGCACTGACCCAAAAAGGTGCAGAACCTTCATCTTGGTCAAGGGAGGCAGTCACGGCTTTCAAAATGCTGAAACAAGCCTTTGTCTCTGCTCCCATCCTTCGACATCCGAACACTAATTTCCCATTCACCCTAGAGGTTGATGCTTTGGACTGTGGGGCGGGTGCGGTTCTGTCTCAGAAATTTTCTCCCCAGGACAAACTTCACCCTTGCGGGTTTTTCTCCAAAAAGTTTTCTCCAGCAGAAAGAAATTATGACGTGGGCAATAGGGAACTTTTGGCCGTCAATCTGGCTCTTCAAGAATGGAGGCATCTTCTGGAGGGGTCAAAAGAGCCATTCACTATTCTCACGGACCATAAAAACTTATTGTACATTGAGATTGCCCGTCGTTTAGGTCCTCGCCAAGCCTGCTGGTCGTTATTTTTCTCCAGATTTAATTTTGTTCTCTCATAAATTCCCGGCACAAAGAACGTCAAGGCGGATGCCCTCTCCAGGCAATACTCTTCTGAAGAGAGACCGGAAAAGACCACCGAGTCCATCCTTCCTAAACAAAGGATCATAGCGGTTGCGGCGTTCAAGAATCTTGAGAAGATCATCAAATCACAAAAACATCTTCCGACCGGTCTTGAGGTTCCGAAAGACTCTTTGAACATAGAGCCCAAATTCATTCCTGAGATCCTGGACTGGGGACATGCTGCCCGTTTGGCAGGGCATCCAGGATTCAAGAAAACGTTGGATCTCATCCGTCGCACTTTCTGGTGGCCCAATATGGCTAAAACCATTCTTGAATTTACACGGTCCTGTCCGGTATGTGCACGTAACAAGATTCCTCGTCAGAAACCTCAGGGTCTTCTCTTACCCTTACCTATTCCGGAGCGTCCCTGGTCCCACATATCGATGGATTTTATTGTGGAGTTACCTAGGTCGAATGGCATGAACACCATTCTTGTGGTAGTGGACCGGTTTTCAAAGATGGCACATTTTATCCCTCTCAAAGGATTACCCTCCTCACCCGCCCTAGCTGATATTTTCTCCAAAGAGATTTTCTGTATCCATGGGATTCCCACATCCATCGTGTCTGATCGGGGCTCCCAGTTCGTCTCCAAATTCTGGAGGAATTTCACCAAGAGACTGGGTATATCATCTTCCTTTTCTTCTGGATATCACCTTCAATCTAACGGACAGACCGAGAGGGTTAATCAATCCCTCAAGAAATACTTAAGGTGCTTTGTCTCTAATTCTCAGGATGACTGGGCAGAATTACTTATCTGGGCTGAGTATGCCTTTAATTCTTCCACGAATGAGTCTACCCGTGAGACCCCCTTCTTTATCAACTACGGATTCCATCCGGCTCGCCTACCTATTTCTAAAGACTCCTCTGGAGTACCAGCCGTGGCCGAGCATATTGCCCTCCTACAAGACTCCTGGTCCAGAATTCAATCTGCACTACAAAAAGCATCATTGACATCTAAAACCCAGGCTGATCGTCACCGTAGTCCGGCACCCAACTACAAACCCGGGACAAGGTTTGGCTATCATCCAAGAACATCCATCTCAAAACTCCTTCTCTCAAATTGGCTCCTAGGTTTCTGGGCCCCTTTTCCATCTTGGAGCAGATAAATCCGGTTTCCTTCTGACTCCAACTTCCTCAAAGCATGAGAATTCCGAATGTCTTTCACACCTCGCTTCTCAAGCCCTTCATCTCCAGTAGCCTCTTTCCGGACCACACTTGTAAACCAGATCCTGTGAGAGTACGAGATCCAGGCTTTACTAGATTCCCGTCTTTCGAGAGGTAAGGTCCACTTCTTGGTCCATTGGAAGGGTTTTGGACCCGAAGAGAGGTCGTGGGTACCCCTTAAAGACATTCATGCCCCCGGACTCTTCAAACGCTTCCGAAATAAGTTTCCATCAAAATCATGGAAGGATCGTCCTTAGGCCAATCCTGAGGGAGGGGGTACTGTGAGGAGTCTGGGATCGCGGTGCCCGCGCCCTGGCCCCTCCTCACCTTCTTTAACCCCCGCTGCCGAGGTGCGTGCCCCTCGATGGCGCCACTTACCTAATGTTGCTCTGGGGGTTCCCCGCCATCCCCGGCAGTCTCTCGTTCCTGCTGGTTCTTCCCTCTCCCATGCGGCTACCATGTGTCCCGGCCACGCGCGTGTACAGCGCGCCGGGTGAAGATAATTTATTCACTGCTCTAGCAGTGAAAACCCACCCCCAGCACACTAATAGGACCTCCTGTCAAAACAAGAGTCCTCACCTGCCTGCCAATCAAGTGGACCTATCCAGGATGGCTCCATGCACTCCTCCGGGCCTGCATCCAGATCTGATTGGTCAGCCACACTTTATAATGCCTGTCCTTCCTCTCACTCATTACTCGACATAGTTTCCACTAGGATTACTACTCTGGCATTCTCTCTCTTATTCACTCAGGTTACGACTTGGCTTGGCGGACGTCTTTCTCTGGCTCTCGACCCCTGCTTGGACAACGACCTACCGGAATTCTCCAATCCCTGACCTAGGCTAAAACGGCAACGATGACGGCACTTCTTCACCGCTACCGGCAAGTATTGCTAGCTAACATCACCTGGCCTGGCAACGCGCAATCACCACACTCCAGACACGCTCCTTTTGCTGCGGGTGCGTGCCCATATACGTTCCTCACCTCAGTAGAAGGGACGGGTCTGGTCTGCGGGCAGCACCGGCGTAACAGTTATCATACACACTGTGTGCTAGCATTTGTATGTGTCCTGCGAGGAACAATTCCTGCTCTGCTTGGAATCATCGCAGGTGGAGGCGCAGGGTTACTCCTAATATAATTGCCCCAGGTTCCCCGTGGCGGAAGCTCAGGCCTCTTGTGAGCCTATAAGGTAGAGCACCACACCTGGTAACACTGTATGTTCTCCGCACTCACACTATATATGCGATTGGGTGGGGGAATACCCGTTACACAGCATTATCAAACATTGCAGTAATGTGGACTTTTGAAAATGTTGTATGAGCTTATTGCTATAAACGTTATTTATCTAAAATAGCTAAACTCTCTCTCCCTTATAATTTCACTTGTGTTATACTATATTGCAGTATAATATGTAATATTTTCTAAAGCTCCTCTTTAGCTCTAGTTGCTGTTTCCGATTATTTTCTGAGTTCCCAGCATTTTATTTCTTGACTGCTGTCTGATTATGAAGGAGAAACCTCACATTGGTGTGTTGCAATAGTTACAGTCAGCTAAAATAAATGAACCACATACTCCTCGCCTCGAGAAAATCTGAAATTTAAATGCCCATAGCATTCCATCAAATATCCTCAAATTTATGGAATGCAGTGAAAATAAAGTACTAAATATGAAAGTAAATGGGCACAAGAGAGCAACACAACTTTTCAAAAATACAAAATCTCTTATTTTAACAGGACAACTGTTCAATGCACATTGTGATGCCGACACCACATTGCAGTCTCATTTATCCCAAATGAGGCAGGGAATGCTGTAGTTCTCTATACTTGGGGTTTATTTACAGGGATAAATAATACGAATAGGCCCACCGTCCCTTTAAGAAAACCAAATAAAATCCTATCCCTATTCAGGGAACTAACTGACTTCTCAGGCCCTTACTATCAGGGCCGCCAGCTAAGCCGGTTGTCAGCCCCAAAACATGTACATTCCATACAAAGTCTCTGCAGATAATAACAAAGCGCTTGCCTTATCCTTAGTCTTTTAAGGTCCTCTGCAAGCAGACGTCACTGCTTCAGCATTGCTCTCTCAGCAGTGTCTCTCACTCTCTGCAAGCTTCTTTAACCAGCTCCTGGTAGCTGGCGAGCTCCTCTGTCTCCCCCCTTCTCTGGGGAAAACTGTCTCTCAGTGCCTTGCTGCTGCCATACGCTTAAGGCACTTCCTGATTAATTAGCCAGCAGGTGAACAGCCATGCCAGAGAGGATTAACTCTATGAGAGCTGTAAAGTCATATAACTGCCCTATTCAGCCCCTAGAAGACAGCGGTGGCACCACAACATATACAAAACCATGATATGTTTATTACCATTACACAGCCTGCCAAGTGTACTGTATTTGCAGATATCCTGTAGGCATGACAGTTCTGGATTTGTGGCTGATCATATCCATCCCGATTCCCAATACTGTATAGAATCGCAAAACTTGTACTTGAAAATTAGCCTTGTTTAAGAAACAGACTAATTAATAGACTAAATAATGAGCGCCTCTAAAACTATAATAATAATTATTAGTAGTAGTATTCTGCATTGTACACCCCTCTTTGCACACATTTGATCTGATGCACTTGTGTGAATTCAATGACTGAAGCCTTTGTTTGATATTAAAGAATTGTTTTCAGCCTGTGGATATCTGAAGCTAAGAGATTCCTGTCCCTTCAGGGACTAGATGCCCTTTGTTAGTAAGAGATTAAAAAAAAGTACAGTACTATTGTGTGTGGGTGTCATTCAGTGGAAGAAAAAAACATTCTTAGCATCTTTTCCCGCCTCCTCCTTTTTCAAGTCAATGCAAATCCAGCCAGCCACGGTCATGGAGTTTTATGTATATAGCGTACCATATTCTTTTCTCTACAGTATCTTTTCACAGACAACGTCAACACCACCCACTGCTTTTGTGTTATGAAGAACGTTGAACTTGAAAGCGGCCGTCTATACAACTTCTTCATTTATTTTTCATCTGTACAAATACACTTGTTGACATTTTAACATTTGCAAAGTTTTTCATAAAGAAAATGTATACCAAGTTGCTAGGCTTTTTCTCGATGAACTGTTTGCACGGTCTCCCCATTATGGGTGTGTGTTGGTATAGAAGTGAACGGCCACTCTCTGTAGAGAAACCTGTCTCTCTTCTCACTCAATAAAGATAAATAATATTTATATGAATACATAAGATGTACCTGCCTTATTGAACCTTGTGTCAGAGTTCTCAACTCCAGTCCTCAAAATCTACAACAGGTCAGGTTTTCAGGATATCCTTGCTTCAGTAAAAGTGGCTCAATCAGTCCCTGCTTCAGCACATGTGGCTAAATCAATGGCTCAGTCTTTGACTGACAAACAATTTCTTCAAAGTACAGGTCTCCTCTAAGACAGAGATTCAAAACAGAGCTCTACTCACAAGTTCATAATGCAATTCTCTATTTAATGTGAGTGCCAAGATCAGTGGAATGACATGGTTTCAGGTCCCACATGGACCTTTCATCGTATGGGACCTGAACATTGTCTTTCCACTGTACTTGGCTGTCACATTAAATGGAGAACTTCATTATGAACTTGTGAGTAGAACTCTACTGTGTATCTCTGTCTAAGAGGAGACCTGCACTTTGAAGAAATTGTTTGTTAATGTTGTGTTGGCTGCACACGCCGGATCTCCTCGCCTGAAACTGTTTCCCCGCACTTTAGAATTGTACTATCAGTCTTTCACTGACCACCCAGGCTGAAGCAGGGATATCCTTAAAGCCTGACCTGTTGGTGGGTCTTGTGACTAAAGTTGAGAACCCCTGTCTTAGGTAGTAAGAAGGAATAGAGAGGGACAATGATACAAAATGCTATGATAATGATATTCTATATACAGCTAAACCCCGTTATAACGCGGGTCTCGGGGTCCACCCCGAGACCACCGCGTTACTAACGGGGTCGCGGGAAAAAAAAATGGCCGCCGCGCTTTAGCGCATATTCATCCCGCGGGACAGGAGATGGGAGCGGGCATGTCCCTCCGCTCCCCGCTTCCCCCTGTCACCGGTACTGAACTGGCAGGCAACATCCACTCCTCACGAGCTGCACGGCGCATGCGCATGCGCACGGCGAACGTGAGGGGTGCCTGCATAAGTGTGCTGCTTTGGAGACAGGTAAGCAGTCTCCGGAAGACCGCTAACCCCCCCCCCCCGCCGCAGCACAGGGCCCTCGCGTGTGTGTAAGTGTCTGTGAGTGTGTGTAAGTGTCTGAGTGTGTGTGTAAGTAAGTGTAAGAGCCGAAGCGGGAGGTGGGAGGTTTGACAGGGAGGGGGGGCGTGGCTTGAGCGGAGGGACCCGCTACTCTCCCCCCCTCCCTCCACGGACTGCAGGAGGGAGCTGCTACTCTCCCCCCCCTCCCCGGACTGCAGGAGGGAGCTGCTACTCTCCCCCCCCTCCCCGGACTGCAGGAGGGACCAGGTATTTAGAACTTAAGCATGGTAAAAAGGCCTCGCTTTAATATGCTAACACTATGTTCAACGTGTGGGGTATTTAACAACAAATGACAATCTTGCTGACATGTAATTAATCTTTGGTACAGAAATCTGCCTAGCCTCATTGCCAAGATGAGCATCTTCATCTTTTGGTAACACAAGTGCTGTTCATTTCTATGGGTCCCTCCCTCCACTGGCTGCAGGAGGGACCCGCTACTCTCCCCCCCCCCCTCCCTCCACGGACTCGGGCTGGAGCACTCATACATACACACATACACACACACACACACACAGGCACTCACGCACTCATACACACACACGCGCGCACACACATGCAGGCACTCACGCACTCACACACACACACACAGACAGGCACTCGCACTCACACACACAGACCGCTAACCCCCCCCCCCCCCGCCGCAGTACAGGGCCCGCCGTAGCCGCAGCGCAGGGCCCCGCCACCCCCCCAACCCCCACAGCACAATGACTTCCCACCCCCTTAACTTTGTGAAACAAAAGTCACAAGACGTTGTACAGGCAAAATACATCTGTTAAAGTGCAGTTGTCTGTTTATTTCTATATAATAATTGTGTGCAGTGTGCAGTGTGTGTGCAGTGTGTGTGCAGTGTGTCAGTGTGTGCAGTGTGAGCAATGAGGAGTGTGTGTGCAGTGTACAGTGTGTGTGCAGTGTGTCAGTGTGTGCAGTGTGTCCAATGAGCAGTGTGTGTGCAGTGTGCAGTGAGTGTGCAGTGTGTGTGCAGTGTCAGTGTGTGCAGTGTGAGCAATGAGCAGTGTGTGTGCAGTGTGAGCAATGATCAGTGTGTGTGCAGTGTGCAGTGTGTGTGCAGTGTGTCCAATGAGCAGTGTGTGTGCAGTGTGCAGTGTGTGTGCAGTGTGTGTGCAGTGTCAGTATGTGCAGTGTGAGCAATGAGCAGTGTGTGTGCAGTGTGCAGTGTGTGTGCAGTGAGAGCAATGAGCAGTGTGTGTGCAGTGTGCAGTGTGTGTGCAGTGTGTGTGCAGTGTGTCAGTGTGTGCAGTGTGTGTGCAGTGTGTGTGCAGTGTGTCAGTGTGTGCAGTGTGAGCAATGAGCAGTGTGTGTGCAGTGTGTGTGCAGTGTCAGTGTGTGTGCAGTGTGTGTGCAGTGTGTGTGCAGTGTGGCAGTGTGAGCAATGAGCAGTGTGTGTGCAGTGTCAGTGTGTGCAGTGTGAGCAATGAGCAGTGTGTGTGCAGTGTGTGTGCAGTGAGAGCAATGAGCAGTGTGTGTGCAGTGTGCAGTGTGTGTGCAGTGTGTGTGCAGTGTGTCAGTGTGTGCAGTGTGAGCAATGAGCAGTGTGTGTGCAGTGTGTCAGTGTGTGCAGTGTGAGCAATGAGCAGTGTGTGTGCAGTGTGCAGTGTGTATGCAGTGTGTCAGTGTGTGCAGTGTGAGCAATGAGTAGTGTGTGTGCAGTGTGTGTGCAGTGTCAGTGTGTGTGCAGTGTGTGTGCAGTGTGTGTGCAGTGTGGCAGTGTGAGCAATGAGCAGTGTGTGTGCAGTGTGTGTGCAGTGTGGCAGTGTGAGCAATGAGCAGTGTGTGTGCAGTGTGTGTGCAGTGTGGCAGTGTGAGCAATGAGCAGTGTGTGTGCAGTGAGTGTGTGCAAAAAAAATTTAAAAAAAAAAAAAAACGGGAGCCACGGGAAAACCGCGTTATAACCGAATCGCGGTATAACGAGGCGCGTTATAACGGGGTTTAGCTGTAGTTTCACTATTAGTGGAAATGAACTAATTCATAGATCCCTCTTTTATGGACAGAAATCTGAATGCTCACCTTTATTTATTGTAGCACATGTACCCCCACCCCCATAGAGATAATTGTTGCGGCTACAGGTGTTTGTGGTGTGCATACCTATGAGGGTCAGGAGAGATGAGTCATCTGCGATGGTGAGGAGACCAGGATGGGCTTTTGGTGTTATATTTAGTTAAATCTCTGGTTTTCAGCGCCTCCATCTTCATTAGGCTGGAAGCACATCTCCTACACCCAGGCCCACTGACTCAAATCCAGGCAGGTGTAAAAAGTAACAAGGGATTCTTTATTGAGTATTAACTGTAGATCTTTCACAGCAATGCATAGGTCTCAGAGGATTCCTGGCCTCTGGATGGTGCTTGCTCTTTGAGTCTGGAGCATTCAGATCTTGTATGGCCAGTCCAACACAGCGGGATAGAGAGGCTCTCACTCCCACTCCTTAGGAAGGATGGGAACAGACTGACTAACTTTGGCACTGCCTCTCTGAGGAACCAGAAGGGGAGGGCTCAAGGTCTGTACATATACCTGATAGGCTATACACAGGCCATGAGTCACCACCACACTTCTGTCACTCAGAGAGGAGCATAAGGGGGTCAAAAGCCCACAGGATGACTTGCCACATTCTAGACTGCTTAGGGCTTATGTGACAGGGGGGAAAAGACAGGCAGAGCAGACTAACCATGTTACACTATTATTGCATGTTGTGATGAAGTGGCCCTGTAGGTTAGGGCAGTTAAGAGTCCACACAATGCATTTTAGGCTGTACCATACCTTTGGGTGGTTTATTTCTCCACAAACACAACAAAACATTGGGCACACTGTCCCTTTAAGGCAAAACACAAAGCATAAAAAGAAAGCCTACTCCCCCTTGGGAGACTTACTAGACAGGACAGGCCATAGCTACCTGAATGGCCGGCTAGCACAGTTACCAGTCCAAATCATGCCAAACAATATCTGACAACAATATAAAAATGAATTATCTGAGTGTGCTGGTCCGTCATCTCTGGTTCCTTCAGGCAAACGTCAGATGCAGGCATTGCTTCTCCTCTTTCTTTCAGTCTGCTTTGATCTAAGAAAGTCCTTTCTGGAAACATAAGGATTTGTCTCTTTCATGCTCCAGGACGGCCTCTGCTTATTCAGCCTCCGATCGGGGCTTTCTTCCTCCGCTCGCCGGGTCTGCCGGGTCCCCCGGAACCCCCTGCCGCCGTCCCCCACATCGCGGGACACCAGGGCTCCCTCGGGGAGCCCTGGACGCGCGTGCAGGGGGCGCAAGCACCCGATGACGCGTGACCGCGCGTCGGTGACGCGCGACACGCCGAGGGAGTGGGGCTAGCAAGCCTGGGCATGTCCCGGCTTGCGGTACTAGCCCTGCTCAATTTAAACGTGTCGCCTCTGTAAACTCTCACTTCACTGACATTCAGGGACATTTTATCACCTCTAGCCATAAATCTGCACGGGGGAGGGATTGTCTTCCATCACAGATCACATTCCAGTATGCACTGTTTTTAAGTTTAAACCCCTTTTTAGCTTCATTCATTTTAACATCGCCGGAAGAAGTGGTCAGTGTACCTCGAAAGCTCGCAAGAATAGCAGCATTTCGTTAGCCACAGAACGGTATTGTCTATTCATTTTTGATTATTAAAGCTCGGCTAACACGGCACTGATACCTCTACATCTATATATACACATACACAGGACTCTTCTCTCGTTCCCACTGTCCTCAGCAAAACCTATATTTCAGGGTCTGGAAGTTCTGGGCAAGTCGAAGTAAAGTGTGCAAAAATCAGATTGAATGTGCGAACGGTGACCGCCGGCAAAATTGCACCCAGATGTAACAAGCCTTATTGTTTTATTTGGCATTGAGGCAAGGTGCGGAAGCATAACCCCTCCCCTCCTCCCCCCCTCCCCCCTCCCCCCCGCACGCGCGCCACAGCGATAGCACAATCTCCTGAGCCGCAGCTTTGATCTTTTGAAGCCATTGCTCGGGAGACAGTAAATCCTGCTGCGTCTATGCATCCACCCACATTGTTTTACAACATCTTCGCATTCGAATATTCATCCGCGAATCGAATTTGATCTAAAACGCAGTAAATGGTTTGCAGATGGAATTTAGACACATCCGCCCGACCCTGGTGTAGCAGCACCAAGGTAGCACAGTCTGAGTTAGGGACACCATTCTCATCATAAAGATCAGTCAATAATAACAGGGAGTTTTTTATCTTTAAAAGAGGAGGATGCAATGACTTCGGATTAGCAAATGAGACCATTTATTTATACATTGGAAAATAGTCAGTCCAAGTTATCATATTATAATTATTATTATTATTATTATATTTATTTGTAAAGTATCAACATATTCCGCAGTGCGGTACAGTGGGGGTTAAGAGCTATGTATATTACTTAAACAGAATACCAAATAAGGACAAACATGCACAAACATACAGAAGGTAATAAGATCCTAAGAGCTTACACTATATGGGGAATAAGGGGCAATATTGAAACATAAGGTAAAGTGGCTGCTCATTGTGGGATGGAGTATAAATCAGGATGTGTTATACAGTAGTAAAGCCGCACTGCTGATACCATTAAGGTTTGGGGGTGAGGATGTTATGGGGTGTTAGCGTGGAGTTTTGTTATATCCAGTAATGTGTGTATGTCTTAATCATGTGTCCAATCAAATATTAATATACTGTCCTGGAAACAGATTGCACATTTCTCTGTTCTCAGGCTGCTAGCACTCCTCAGTCTAAGTTTGCAACATTGTTGCTCCCCCTGTGGCTTCCTAGCCAGTTGTCTTGGCAACCCCCCTACCTTTTCACTATAGGATGGACTGCTCTTCTTCCCCTTGCCAGTTGGTATAGTCCCAGTTTAATTTCCCATCAGCCCAGACCAGCATGCCACCCTTTTAGAACCAGCAGCCATCTTGAGCAGTCATCTCTCCTACTCCTGGTAAAGTTATTGAATTTGACCTATCCCTACATTTTGCATTATCCCACTGCCCGCATAGCTCACCTTCCCCTCCATTGCTCCCACGCCCCAGTGTTCCCTCAGTACCTTTCCCCCTTTTATTTGTATTGTTGTTGCCCCTAAATAAACATTTCAGCAAGTAAGAAGATTCCCTTGCTTGATATATGGGATTGAGTTAAGCTGCCAGTCTCTACTCACCAATCAGCGTGTGCTTGAGCCAGAACATATACTGAACCTATAAAATAAACAAGTGCTTTAAACCTATGGTGATCAATACATTTGAAAATTATACTAGATCACTGTAAATACAAAACTGCCTCTAGCTACAGTATGCAATCATGACAAAATATAGGATCTAAAGAAGAGAAAATGTAGAAGCGATGATATTCTGCATTAGAACGCAATATTCTGCATTATAAGCGAGTGCTATAACATTTGCTATGTCTGTAACAGAACCTGACCTTCCAAAATCCAAAACTAAAAACTTAAGATTGTTGGAACCAAAATCCAAAAATGATTTAGAAGCAAAAATAAGTGGAGTGGAGATAAAAACCTGTGGCATTTCTCACAATATGTTTTTTTTTAATTATGATTAGTCTTTTAGTTATATTAATTTAGTTTCCTTATTTATTTGATCATGTTATATTATTATATTGTTGTTTTCCTGCTTATTTTGAGTTTCTTTCCATAATTTGGTAAAAATTAAAATAAACAAAAATGAAACAAATCGAATTTTTGCAAAACCAGAAACACAAGCTGAATTTGTATTAGATCCAAACCCCAACTGAGAGTGTCACCCTGTCCCACTGATTGTACTTAAGTAGAATAGTATTGTTGAGAATTTAAATAAGAGATGCTGTGAATACGCGGGAGGTGGTGAATTAGCTTCTGTAGTAAATAACAACCCTTACTCACAAGTTCCCTACACATTTCATGGACCAATATAGATAACAAATACATAATTATTGGGAACAGTAATGATTTGCGTCCACACCTTATGCACCCTGTCCTCAAGCCCCCCCAACAGTCATGTTTTCAGGATATCCCTATTTCAGCACAGGTGGCTCAATCAGAGGCTCCGTCAAGCTACCTGTGCTGAAGCAGGGATATCCTGAAAGCCTGACCTGTTGTCGGGGGGTGGAGGGGGGGCTTGAGTGATTGAGTTTAGCACCCCTGCACTAGAGGGTTTAGTCTTGTGACTTGGTCCTTCTTCATATTGTATGGATTAATTCAGCATGTCAGCCCTTCCAGTCACTTGAATAGTTCGGTCTGCATTGCCCTGATTCTCATTACACTTAATAGAGACCTTGGAGCTTAAGAATATACATATTTATTAAGTATAATTATCACGTTCCTATAGAGTTGTTTTTTTTTTAGTGAGCCGTTCTTTCGGCCCATGTTCGGATGCCTGCGATAATGTATATTTACATTTTAGACACCTTCTGCCCACTTGGTAGTCAGATAGAGTTCTCATTTAGAAGACTTTATATGCATAATAATTCAGCCATTTATTAATACTGATAAAACTCCGAACAGAGAAACATGCCCTGCTCGTATGCGCTTCTCGTTCTGTTTTACTGTAATTACCAATCCGGAAATGCTGCATTTGGACCTGACACCGCTTCCGATGCTACTTGTTTTAATTGTACCCATTCTTTGTTTTTGCATATACGACTTCCTAGCTAGAGATGGGCAAATACAATGAAATCCGTTTCCTGGATTCTCGCTGTTCTTACCCCCAAACTGCGTTTCTCGGTGTAAAAGCTGCAAACAGATTTGGGTGGTTTCAATTGGCGCGGATTCATAAAAAATAGTCATTGGATACAACCGTGGATGGCTTTGTAGAATCCAATTTGCGGATTCAGCGGAATAGATTCTACAAATCTATCCATGGGTTGTGGAATAAGCAGAGTATATTGGTAATAATAATAAAAAATCAGTCATATGCCCTTATTGATATTGATCTGCTGAAATCCTCAGACCAAACGAACCAGACGATCCGCTGCGGATCGAAAATCGCCGATCCGCTGTGGATCGAAAATCGCCCATCCCTAATCCTAGCCAGGTAAACTTTTACCATCTAAAACCATGTCTGATTTTGGGATTAACTATTAAACAGATGTCATATGTCAAGATTAATGAATGTTGGAGGAGAAAAAAAAAACCTGTTCATTTTGTGAGACTCTGAGAAAAGTGATTTTCTGTTCTGTGGGTTTGCCGTGGACAAACTAGAAAATGCACAATTTAAACACTTTCATGATAAAGGAAGCTGTAACAAATTGAAAGGAAATTACTGTATGCAGATCTCAGATTAAGTAGTTAGAGAGTTTTTTTTATGGATAAACATAAGACTACTAATTATAGTATCATTATTTATTTATACGGAGCCAGCATTTATTGTTTTGTTTAGGTTCACAGTACAATTCAGAATATATTAACAAACAGATACAGGGGGTTATGCACTAAGCTCAATGCTTTTGCGTTCGGATGTTCAAAAAAAGCACGTCTGTTAAAAAGTGAGGCCGGAGACGCGATTCACTAAGGCCTTCAGCCCATTTTTTTACGTACGTGCTCAAAACAGCCACAGCGTACGTGTTGCTTTTTTCCCTCTGCTAGCGCTCTTAAACTTCACGTTCGCTAGCTGATAGAAAAAATAAGCCGCATGTAACATTTGCATGGAGATTTGCTATCTCCATGCTATCTCCATGCAAGGCTGTTACAGGCGATCGTACACTAAATAAATACATTTTAATAATAGTGCACATGAGCAGGGGGTCTCAATACGGTTCAGCTCCGAAGACCCCATGCGCATTGACAGTATTATGAAAGCAAACTTTACCATTTTTTTTTATAATTTGGTCATCTCCACGCTAAGGCAATGATGGTCCCCTGAGGTTCCTGTATGTCCCCTTAGTTTCCTGGGGTATCTGTGGGAGAGACCATGGAAGGAGTAAATCCATTCAATATAATATCGTTGTCAATTACTGTGTGTGTGTGTCATATATAATTTTGTTGGGACATGGTAGTGTAGTGGTTAAATGCTGTCGTGTTTAATTTAGGCCATCACATGAAAACAATAGTAATCACACTATCGTGCCTCTATTTTTGACGGATACCCTATATAAAACGGACATTTTGTTCAGCCAGTGTGGGTGTTGTTGTGAGGAGAGATAGAGTGGAGGTAGTAGTAGTAATAGTAGTAGTAGGAGGAGGAGGAGGAGGAGGAGGAGGAGGAGGAGGAGGAGAGAGTTGGTGATTTGTTGGCGATTATTGAGTGAGTTGTCTTGTGTTATTATATTTTGTTTCTCTACATTTTTGTATTGTTAGTGTGATTGAACTTTGTTAGTGTGTCATTTTGGTTTATATTTGTTTTTTGTGAGTGATTGAAATAGAGAGGATGAGTGGACGTGGGAATGGACGTGTGAGTGGGAGTGGACGTGGACGTGTGAGTAGTGCGGTGGCTGGTGGTGTGGTGGAGCGTGGGATTGGAGGAGGTGCGGTGGCTGGTGGAGTGGTGGAGCGTGGGAGTGTAGGAGGTGCGGTGGTTGGTGGAGTGGTGGAGCGTGGGAGTGGAGGAGGTGCGGTGGCTGGTGGAGTGGTGGAGCATGGGAGTGGAGGAGGTGCGGTGGCTGGTGGAGTGTGGAGTGTGGGAGTGGAGGAGGTGCGGTGGCTGGTGGAGTGGTGGAGCGTGGGAGTGGAGGAGGTGCGGTGGCTGGTGGAGCGTGGGAGTGTAGGACGTGTGGTGGCTGGTGGGAGTGGGGGAGCGTGGGAGAGGAGTGAGACGTACAGATACGGTCCGTCCTGGCAGGGCAGGTACGTCCCGTGATGATACTCGAGGTGGGGGAGTGCAGGTGGGTGAGGGTAGTGGTAGTATTGGACAGGGAGAGAGGGACACTGTCCACCATACGAACAGTGATGCGGAGGAGGATGGAAGTGATGAGGGGCCCTCAACAAGCCAGGCGCGGACGGAGGGCAAAAGAAACCCCCGCTTTACCCCTCGCGAAATAGACATTCTTGTTGAAAGTGTCATGGATTCCTATGAACAACTCTATGGATCATTAGCATGTAAGAATGTTTTAACAATTATTCTATTACAATCTAGAAAGTATGTTGTATAGGCCGCACTATGTAATGTATTAACTATATTTCACCTAGGTAAGTTGTGGGTGCTGGGGAACAATGAAGAGACCTCTAACCTCTCTTAAATACATATAGAACATAAAAAGTGTTCCCCGCACACATAATGAATACTAAACAATCAATGAAACTTTCAATGCTGATATATATGAATGAGTCAAAGTGAAGAACATTAATTGTCAATGTGCCTAAAACCTTCATCACATACAATTAAAGCTGCAGTTCAGTCAATATCCTCCATGTGTGTTTTTTTTTAATAAATCAGTTCTGTAGTAAGAAAAAATACTTTTAGCATTTTCTGTTTTTAAAAAAACAACTTTGAATGACCAATTTTCTTGTATTCTATTTTAACAGCCATTTGCTAAGGCACTGCCCCTTCATGTCCTGTCACAAGCCCTGGCACACCCCTTTGTCAGCCCTGCCCTCCCTCTAGCACTTGTCAGTGCAGGAATGCTCATGAATATTCATGAACTTCCACTGCCAGTCAAGCAGATTATAAACAAATGCCAGCTTTTAATATGTCACCAAATTTCGACCTATCAATACATGGAAAACGAATTGAGCTGCAGCTATACTGTTCTTTAGGTAATTAGAGATTGCACACATGAAACTATTGAAGTAAAAAAATAAATGTAAAAAAAAAAAAAAAAGACTGAACTGCAGCTTTAACAGGAGGGTGAGGGAAGGGGGAAAAGTGACATTACTAACAAGTGAGGGATATGATAAAGAAATCCCTAACAGGGCAGGAAGTGGTTGCGATGAGACGCAGGGGAAATGTGACGTTTTGTGGTCACTTACCCCTTTTACAGGCCCATTATCATATTCACCACAAAGTGGGACTATGGTACTTACCGACTCCCTCACAGTAATTTCCTCCCAGTGTTAAAAGAAATGCTAACAACATGCCATAAATCAGGCCTGCACAACTCCAGTCCTCGAGGGCCGCAAACAGGCCAGGTTTTCAGGATATCCCTACTTTAGCACAGCAGGCTCAATTAGTGGGTCTCATTGACTGAGCCACTAATTGAGCCAGCTGTGCTGATTTAGGGATATCCTGAAAACCTGGCCTGTTTGCGGCCCTCGAGGACTGGAGTTGTGCAGGCCTGCCATAAATGTTTATGCAAGACATGCGTAACGTAACATTGAGTTGGTAAACATGTGCTATAACGGGAGGTGTGCAGCTGATTGGGCACATGTAATTTGTCACGAATGCGCGCATGACATGGCCTAATAAGTGTCTGTAATTATATGTACATGTTGTTAAAATGTTTTTTATATTACCATACATTATGAAATCACTACTGAAAGGTATATTAACAGATTGCTACAGATACACAGGTAAAACCAAGACCAGTCACAAGACAAAATTGTGGGCAGAGATATGCCGAGCTGTCTCATCAGCCGGCGTCTTTCGAAGGACCCCAGAGACGTGTAAATAAAGATTTGGGGACATCAAACATAGACTCAAGAATAAGCTGGCACAGGCCGGGCGTATCACACGTGGGACAGGAGGTGGACCTCCAGCATCACTGCATTAACAGTCCTACGGGGAAAAGATGTCTTCAATTATGACTCCCCGCCTTATATTTGGAATTGGAGGGAACCGAGATATTGGGCCATCTCTCTCACATTCGACACCAGGTGAGTCGTATGCTATGACATCAATATTTAATTCAGAAATAGTGAGAAATGCAAGCATTTATACAGACATAAAACTACAATCATCTGTTTAGATGATGTGATCAGGAAATGGCAACATTACACATGTCACTGTTCAGTTTATGAAAAGCTGCAGTTCAACCAATATCCTGCATGTGTGTATTTTTTAATAAATCACTTGTGTACAGTGGCGACACGTTTTATTCGAATGCGGCTAGAGCCGCAAGCCGGGAGGTTTCCCGGCTTTCTAATTGAATCCCCTCGGCGTGCCGTGCGTCACCGATGCGCGGTCACGCTTCATTGGGAGCGTGCCCGCATGGCGCGCGTGCCCAGGGCTCCCCGAGGGAGCCCTGGTGTCCTGCGATGTGGGGGATGGCGGTGGGGGGCTCCGGCGGACCCGGAGAGGGGAGGGGGAAGCCCCGATCGAGGGACCGATCCTCCGAGGCTCCAGCGCGCGCACGGGACACCTCGGCACGCGCCCGGTATCTGTCGCGGCCGAGACCGGGTAAAGGTTAGAATAAACTCGGCCGCGACAGTAGTAACAAAAAATACTTGTAGCATGTTCAGTTTTAAAGAAAACAACTTTTAAATACCAATTTTCTTGTATTGTATTTGAACAAGCATGCTTGTTCCTCTTGTTCCTGTAGCAACCATTTACATTCCCCATATTGAAAGATGTCGCCAAACTTCGCACATCAATACAAGGAGAACGAATTGACCGCCAGCTATGCAGTTGTTTAGGCAA
Source organism: Ascaphus truei (assembly GCF_040206685.1). Taxonomy (NCBI): domain Eukaryota; kingdom Metazoa; phylum Chordata; class Amphibia; order Anura; family Ascaphidae; genus Ascaphus; species Ascaphus truei. The sequence goes on from NC_134489.1 coordinate 104,498,197, forward strand.
TTAGAGATTGCACACATTAAACTATTGAAGTTAAAAAAATACATAAACAAAATTACAAAACATCACCTTGAACTGCAGCTTTAACTGATGCACGTATTAAAGAAATAGCATAACAATATGTGCATTAACATTGGATGTACAGGCAAATAAAGAGGAGCACAGAATTACTTAGTCATTATGTTGATTTTAACCTTTTGTTGTTTATTATATAGTGATTACTGAGGCCATGGGTTCACATGCGTCTGCATCACCACAACAACGTGCCAGAAGTGATGATGACGTGATAGTCGATCCCCCAAATATTCCTGTCCCAGATGCTGAAGATTCCGGACCTGATTTAATTCGATTACCGGATAGACACAATTCAGAAAGTGATGACAATGGGGAGATCCAAACGGGCCAGTGAGACCAGGTTTGTGCTGAAGCATTGTCGAATTTAACCAGCCTAGAGGCCAGGTTTATCAAAAAACCAGGAAGATCGGGCAGACAGACAGGCTTAAACCAATGAAAAAAATATGATGAAATGAAAAACATGACACACCTTATGAGTAAACAACAGGAGACATTGGACAACATGGCAAATAGCCTATCTATCATTGCCAAAGGTATGTGCCAGGTTGTGGCACATGTCCAGGCACAGCCCCCGCCACAGCCACAATCCCAGCCACACGCCCAATCCGATGTTCACCTACTATCAGATTTAGAGCTACTATCCGAGCCAGAGACCCAAAGAGAGCCAGAGACCCAAAGAGATCCAGAGACCCAAAGAGAGCCAGAGACCCAAAGAGAGCCAGAGACCCAAAGAGAGCCAGAGACCCAAAGAGAGCCAGAGACCCAAAGAGAGCCAGAGACCCAAAGCGAGCCAGAGACCCAAAGCGAGCCAGAGACCCAAAGCAAGCCAGAGACCCAAAGCGAGCCAGAGTCCCAAAGCGAGCCAGAGACCCAAATACAGCCAGAGACACAGGCAATGGTACAGCAGGATCCAATGGCGCAGGATCCTATGGCCCAGGCTATTCCCCTGGCCCAAATCCTGGCACTGGCACTGGCCCAATCATTGGCACTGGCTGAACCACTGGCACAACCCCCGGCACTGGCTGAACCACTGGCACAACCCCCGGCACTGGCTGAACCACTGGCATAACCCCCCGCACTGGCCCATCATCCAACGTCAAGAAGAAGGCAACGAGCAACTAACCGTGGACGTGATCCCACTGCAAGGCCTCCCACACGTTCATCCCAAAGATTATCCCAAAAAAAGTAGTCAATGTCTTATAATTCTTCCTCAAAGTGTTCTTATTCAATTATTAGCATTCATTAATGTTCAACAAACATACTGAACAATGTGCAATAATCAAGTGTGTATGTGAACATATTTCAGGTGCATACATGTGAAAGAAACAGCATAGGATTTCTCATGTGTGAATAATCTATCTGCTTAATATATACAGTATATATATATATATATATATATATATATATATATATATATATATATATATATATATATATATACAGTGTTCGACAATTATATACATTTACACGCCCGGAGCGTGTGGATTTAACCCCCGTGCGAGTAAATATTGGCCAAAGCAGCACACGTGTGTTTTTAAATTTCCTGCGCTCGCGCTGCTGTTTTTCCCGCGCTTGCGCTGCTGTTTTTCCCACGCTCGCGCTGGAGAGAAAAAAAAAAAAGACGGAGGCGGGTTCATGTTGTTTGGGGAGATTACCCCGCCTCCGGCTCTCTGAGCAACTTTCCCTCCTCAGCGCTTCCACTCCTCCCCCTTCCGGCAGCCAGCCCCTTCCACGCCTGTCTTCCTCAGGCCCCTGCAGGGCCATCTGTTGCCCCCCCCCTCCCATCGGGCCATCCGCCCCCCCCCTCACCCCAATCTCTCCCGGCCTCAGTGACCCCCCTCACCCCAATCTCTCCCGGCCTGCGTGACCCCCCCTCACCCCAATCTCTCCCGGCCTCAGTGACCCCCCTCACCCCAATCTCTCCCGGCCTCCGTGACCCCCCGTCACCCCAATCTCTCCCGGCCTCCGTGACCCCCCTCACCCCAATCTCTCCGGCCTCCGTGCCCCCCCCCGACACCCCAATCTCCCCCCCCCCGACACCCGTGACCCCCCCCCCCGACACCCCACCAAATCTCCCCACTCACTCCTGATCTCACCTCCAACTCCGTGTCCCTGGCCTCCGGTGACCAGCCGCATCACTAGCCCCCCCACTCCTCTCTCCCTTGTGTCCGGATCCCTTACTGCCACCCGGTGACCCGCAGCGACAGCCGCCGAGGCCGAGGGCGACACCCGGCCTGCCGCTTTCTCGGCTGTCACAGAGACCGGAGACCACAGCGATCCACGGTGAGTAAGGGGGGGGAGAGACAGAGTGTGTGTAGGGGGGAGAGAGAGTGTGTGTAGGGGGAGAGTGTGTGTGTGTGTGTGTGTGTAGGGGGGAGAGAGTGTGTGTGTGTGTATATGTGTGTGTGTGTGTGTGTGTGTATATGTGTGTGTGTGTGTGTGTGTGTATATGTGTGTGTATATGTGTGTGTGTGTATATATGTGGGAGTGTGTGTGTATATATGTGGGAGTGTGTGTGTATATATGTGGGAGTGTGTGTATATATGTGAGAGGGTGTGTATATATGTGGGAGTGTGTGTATATATGTGAGAGGGTGTGTATATATGTGGGAGTGTGTGTATATATGTGGGAGTGTGTGTATATATGTGGGAGTGTGTGTATATATGTGGAAGTGTGTGTATATATGTGGAAGTGTGTGTATATTTGTGGGAGTGTGTGTATATATGGGAGTGTGTGTGTGTATATATATGTGTGTGTGTGTGTGTGTGTGTGTGTGTGTATATATGTGGGAGTGTGTGTGTATATATGTGGGAGTGTGTGTGTGTGTGTATATATGTGGGAGTGTGTGAATATATGTGGAAGCGTGTGTATATATGTGGGAGTGTGTGTGTGTATATATGTGGGACTGTGTGTATATATGTGGGAGTGTGTGTATATATGTGGGAGTGTGTGTATATATGTGGGAGTGTGTGTATATATGTGGGAGTGTGTGTATATATGTGGGAGTGTGTGTATATATGTGGGAGTGTGTATATATGGGAGTGTGTGTGTGTGTATATGGGAGTGTGTATATATGGGTGTGTGTGTATATATATATATGGGAGAATGTGTATGTGTGTATGGGAGTATGTGTGTGACACCAGAGGTACCCCCCCCAATCAGTCACCTGCGCCCCGGTCAGTCAGTCACCCCTGCCCCGGTCAGTCAGTCACCCCTGCCCCGGTCAGTCAGTCACCCCTATCCCGGTCAGTCAGTCACCCCTGCCCCGGTCAGTCAGTCACCCCTGCCCCGGTCAGTCAGTCACCCCTGCCCCGGTCAGTCAGTCACCCCTGCCCCGGTCAGTCAGTCACCCCTGCCCCAGTCAGTCAGTCACCCCTGCCCCGGTCAGTCAGTCACCCCTGCCCCGGTCAGTCAGTCACCCCTGCCCCGGTCAGTCAGTCACCCCTGCCCCGGTAAGTCAGTCACCCCTGCCCCGGTCAGTCAGTCACCCCTGCCCTGGTCAGTCAGTCACCCCTGCCCCGGTCAGTCAGTCACCCTTGCCCCGGTCAGTCAGTCACCCCTGCCCCGGTCAGTCTGTCACCCCTGCCCCGGTCAGTCAGTCACCCCTGCCCTGGTCAGTCAGTCACCCCTGCCCCGGTAAGTCAGTCACCCCTGCCCCGGTCAGTCAGTCACCCCTGCCCCGGTCAGTCAGTCACCCCTGCCCCGGTCAGTCAGTCACCCCTGCCCCGGTCAGTCAGTCACCCCTGCCCCGGACAGTCAGTCACCCCTGCCCCGGTCAGTCAGTCACCCCTGTCCCGGTCAGTCAGTCACGCCTGCCCCGGTCAGTCAGTCACCCCTGTCCCGGTCAGTCAGTCACCCCTGCCCCCTTCTCTCTGGTCTCCCCCCGTCTCCCCTCTCTCTGGTCTCCCCCCATCTCCCCTCTTTCTGGTCTCCCCCCATCTCCCCTCTGTATATATGTGGGAGTGTGTATATATGGGAGTGTGTGTGTGTGTATATGGGAGTGTGTATATATGGGTGTGTGTGTATATATATATGGGAGAATGTGTATGTGTGTATGGGAGTATGTGTGTGACACCAGAGGTACCCCCCCAATCAGTCACCTGCCCCGGTCAGTCAGTCACCCCTGCCCCGGTCAGTCAGTCACCCCTGCCCCGGTCAGTCAGTCACCCCTATCCCGGTCAGTCAGTCACCCCTGCCCCGGTCAGTCAATCACCCCTGCCCCGGTCAGTCAGTCACCCCTGCCCCGGTCAGTCAGTCACCCCTGCCCCGGTCAGTCAGTCACCCCTGCCCCGGTCAGTCAGTCACCCCTGCCCCGGTCAGTCAGTCACTCCTGCCCCGGTCAGTCAGTCACCCCTGCCCCGGTCAGTCAGTCACCCCTGCCCCGGTCAGTCAGTCACTCCTGCCCCGGTCAGTCAGTCACCCCTGCCCTGGTCAGTCAGTCACCCCTGCCCCGGTCTGTCAGTCACCCCTGCCCGGGTGAGTCAGTCACCCCTGCCCCGGTCAGTCAGTCACCCCTGCCCCAGTCAGTCAGTCACCCCTGCCCCGGTCAGTCAGTCACCTCTGCCCCGGTCAGTCTGTCACCCCTGCCCCGGTCAGTCAGTCACCCCTGCCCCGGTCAGTCAGTCACCCCTGCCCCGGTCAGTCAGTCACCCCTGCCCCGGTCAGTCAGTCACCCCTGCCCCGGTCAGTCAGTCACCCCTGCCCCGGTCAGTCAGTCACCCCTGCCCTGGTCAGTCACCCCTGCCCCGGTCAGTCAGTCACCCCTGCCCCGGTCAGTCTGTCACCCCTGCCCCGGTCAGTCAGTCACCCCTGCCCCGGTCAGTCAGTCACCCCTGCCCCGGTCAGTCAGTCACCCCTGCCCCGGTCAGTCAGTCACCCCTGCCCCGGTCAGTCAGTCACCCCTGCCCCGGTCAGTCAGTCACCCCTGCCCCGGTCAGTCAGTCACCCCTGCCCCGGTCAGTCAGTCACCCCTGCCCCGGACAGTCAGTCACCCCTGCCCCGGTCAGTCAGTTACCCCTGTCCCGGTCAGTCAGTCACGCCTGCCCCGGTCAGTCAGTCACCCCTGTCCCGGTCAGTCAGTCACCCCTGCCCCCTTCTCTCTGGTCTCCCCCCGTCTCCCCTCTCTCTGGTCTCCCCCCGTCTCCCCTCTTTCTGGTCTCCCCCCATCTCCCCTCTTTCTGGTCTCCCCCCGTCTCCCCTCTTTCTGGTCTCCCCCCGTCTCCCCTCTCTCTGGTCTCCCCCCACTCCCCTCTCTCTGGTCTCCCCCCTCTCTCTGGTGTCACCCCTCTCTCTGGTCTCCCCCGTCTCCCCTCTCTCTGGTCTCCCCCGTCTCCCCTCTCTCTGGTCTCCCCCGTCTCTTCTCTCTCTGGTCTCCCCCTCTCTCCGGTCTCCCCCCTCTCTCTGGTCTCCCCCGTCTCCCCTCTCTCTGGTCTCCCCCGTCTCCCCTCTCTCTGGTCTCCCCTCTCCCTGGTCTCCCCCCTCTCTGGTCTCCCCCCTCTCTGGTCTCCCCCATCTCCCCTCTCTCTGGTCTCTTTCTCCCCTCTCTCTTTCTCTCCCCCATCTGTCTCCTTCTCTCTCCTGTCTCTTTCTCTCTCTCCCTCCTCTGTCTCTTTTTCTCTCTCCCTCCTCTGTCTCTTTTTCTCTCCCTCCTCTGTCTCTTTTTTCTCTCTTTCTCTCTCTCTCTTTCTCTCTCTCTTTCTCTCTCTCCTCTCTCTCTCCTCTCTCTCTCTTTCTCTCTCTCCTCTCTCTCCTCTCTTTCCTCTCTCTCCTCTCTGTCTCCTCCTCTCTCTCTCTCTATTCCTCTCTCTATTCCTCTCTCTCTCTTCCTCTCTCTCCCTCTCTTCCTCTCTCTCCCTCTCTTCCTCTCTCTCCCTCTCTTCCTCTCTCTCCCTATCTTTCTCTCTCCCCCTCTCTCCCCCTCTCTCTCCCTCTCTTCCTCTCTCTCCCTCTCTTCCTCTCTCTCCCTCTCTCTCCCTCTCTTCCTCTCTCACCCTCTCTCTTCCTCTCTCTCCCTCTTCCTCTCTTCCTCTCTCTCTCTTCCTCTCTCTTCCTCTCTCTCCCTCTCTTCCTCTATTCCTCTCTCTCCCTCTCTCTCCCCCTCTCTCTTCCTCTCTTCCTCTCTTCCTATTTCCTCTCTCTCTCTCTCTCTCTCTCTCTCTCTCTCTCTCTCTCTCTCTCTCTCTCTCTCTCTCTCTCTCTCTCTCTCTCTCTCTCTCTCTCTCTCTCTCTCTCTCTCTCTCTCTTCCTCTCTCTCCCTCTCTTCCTCTCCCTCTCTTCCTCTCCCTCTCTTCCTCTCTCTCCCCCTCTCTGTATCTGGATATCTTATTTACCCTATATATCTTAACTGTCCTATACTACACCAAATAACTTATACTGTTTTCTTCCATATCTGACTCAAGCTTCACACGGGAGACATCAGAACCCCCCCTAACCCAGAAGACATGTAGGGAACACATCCCCTCCAACTTATAACATTGCGGGAATGAGGTACCTGGACATTGAGGGACTGCGGATCAGGTAAGATCCCAGGCCAGGATTGCTGCTTTAGATATTGTGAAGCGTGGACGTCCAGACACTGGTTAAGGGGTTCAGGAAAACTAGTCATTCACCTGTGGCTTTATTCTAGATCCGACATTTACACACACACACACACACACACACACACACACACACACACACACACACCACACACACCACACACACACACACACACACACACACACACACACACACACACACACACACACACACACGTAACAAGGACTAATTGTAGTATAATGTAATAAATACATTTGTCAAAAACGAATGTTGTTCTGACTTGGAATTTATTAAATGTATTTTATTTATATATTTTATGTTAAAGCGGGGTTGGGGGCGGGACTAGAGGCGGGGTTGGGGGCAGGGGTTGGGGGCGAGTAGATTTTTTGGTTGGGCGAGTAGATTTTTGGGTGATTTGTCGAACACTGTATATATATATATACATATATATATATAATCAAAAAATAAATAGATGATACTGTTCTGTGGCTAACGAAATGCTTTTATTTGTGCGAGCTTTCGAGATTTATTTATTTATTTATCTATTTATTTTTTGATTATTGAAGCTCGGCTAACACGGTACTGATACCTCTACATGTATATATATTTATATATATATATATATACAACTGTAAATATTACTGTATGTTCATTTGCATGTCTTAGACAGGTCTGCAACCCTGTCTTTCCCCATTGTCACCCAGCATACAGCGCTTCCACTGCAGCAAAGGATTCTGGGAAATGACATGCAAATGAGCACTCAGTGCCACCTTTTGTCTCAAGCTCGTATTGCACAAGCCAATCCTCAAGCCAATGCATGCTGTTTTAAACACAGCTTTTAGACAGAGGCTGGGATGAGATGCAACGCCATTAGACCCACTCACATACATGTTTCAACCTTGATGGGTATCATCAGTGTGAGGTTGGTCTTAATGGCTAAGCTGGTTTGAGACTAGACTAGGTAATCACCACTACTATTAAGGTTATGGTGGGTAAAAAAAGTGACAAAAACCCTCCACAGTAAAGCATAAATCAACTGTAAATATTACTGTATGCTCATTTGCATATCATATATATATAGTTAATATATATATAGTTAATACGTATTAACTGCGCAAAATAATCATTATAATAGTTGATCATTTTAACATGTTCTTATCAAACAATATTCTATTCAATGTGTGTTTCTGAGTTTTGCTACTGAATCATGTAGAATACGCAAGCACAAATTTGCTAAGATACAGACCACCTGTATGTGGGAGAAGAATACATGGACACTTGTTCCTTTGTATAATGACGTTGTACAGTGTTGTGCACATACACTGGCGACACACTTTATTCGAGCTCGGCTAGTCCCACGAATTCGGGTATACCCGGGTGTATTGAGGTTTGTGACTGTTTTCTGCCCGAGTGCATTGAGGTATTTTCCATGCAGGGATTGAAGCATTTTATTCCCGCTGGCAGCAATATTGCACAGTACATATATATATACTGCATTACAATTCATGAATTTATGCCATCTGGTAGACACACGAAGCATTGCAGCCTATTAAATCCTAATCATTATCATTTAACAGATCAGCCGCCCATCAGCCAGGCATGAACCCAGGCTGGGAAGGCAAATGCAACGGGGCTTGTCAGAGGTGAGGAGCGGCGCATTCCAGGTATCTGCCAGGTACATACTGGGTATTTGCTCGAATAAAGTGTGTCGGTGCAGTAATGAAAGTTTTGAAACTTTGTAAGAACATGAAATTAAGGGATCGTTTTGGTTACTGTACGTCATTCCCAGAAAATACATGCCGTTTGAGATGTATTCTAAGGAAAAGCCTCCGTTTTCTTACGCCAATCTAATATATATCGCCATTGAAAATGGAATCCACAAAAAGCTACGGTCTCACAGATCTATCAATATCTTACGGATAACTACCCTTATTATCAAAATCATCCAAAACCTAAGGTATGGAAAAATTCGATCCGCCGCACTTTATCAACTAATGCTTCTTTTATTCGAAACCCACTGTCTCTTCTCGGAAACAGGGGTGGCTGTTGGTCAGTTTATGAATCCGGTATGCGTATGTCTGCGAATGGAAATATCAAAAGACAGACAATTGTCGGACACAACTACCATGATATAGGTGCCCGCAGCGGTGCCTTAAATGTTCAGCAGAATTTCTATGAATTTGAACCGGAGTTGGCCAACCAATACCAGAACCATAACGGAGCAAGTGATTACGATTACATGCATAATACTGACTTTGCTCGAACAGATGAAATGGCACAAAGTTACTATCTGTATCCACCTCAGTACATTGTACAAGATTCAAACTGTTATGGAGTAAGCTACAACCCTACCCATCTGAACCCACAGAACAACGAATTGATTGACTACAGCGGCTACCTCGCAAACACCCCTTCCATGCCTGCACCGAAAATGAATGCAATATACTGTAATGCAGGTAACTATAGCGTAAATAGTTTATACACTGTGTGAATGTTTTCTTCCCGAATGACAGGCATATGCGTTGGATTCATGACGCATGCGCGTACCATACGGGGAAAAAGTTTTTCTTTGTCTAAATTAACGTGTCTCTTTTACCTTTTCGCCTTCTTCTGATAATATAACAGAGATCGCGCTGTGAAGATCACAATATGCCGGAACACAGTTCTGAAACAAGGTAAGATCCCGTTAACGATATACGTGCCAATATTTTGAACCGTGCTGTGCAATGGCGGGTGAAATCAGAGATATTCGTGCGCAGCCCTTAAATGTCAGTCGACTACGTGAACGCCCCTCGGTGAAAAGAAAAGAATCAATTTTCAACATGAAAAAAATGTTATATGTGCAGAAATGCAGTACATATGTTCCTGATTTGTGTACTTTGCATATAGCTACATAATAATGTTATGTGCCTGGAGAATCTGGGTTAGTCACTTATAGAAATGGCAGAAGTGCCAGTTTCTATAGCATATATGTCACAGCGCTTCACCAACTAGGCAAAGGCTATATATATTACTTACCAATCCATTGGTCCTTAAAGGTGCAGCTCTTAGCTACAACTCCTAATGTGTTCAACTAGGAGATTAAGAAGTGTCCATACATCCATCAGTAAACCATTTGAGTACTAGTGTTTACCAAGGATCTACATACTTCAGATCCAAGGTTCACACGCTATATAAATATATATCTGGTCTAACTGTACGCTTACGCACAACATATCCCATTTGGCGTCAGCATAGCACACTTGGTGCACACTTACCACAACTGTATATTCATACGACCATATCTCTATCGGACTGCAATATCCAGCAGCACATTGTTAGGTTCTACCAATCCTGTACACCAATAAAGTACTCATTTACTGTGGCACTACATATGACAACTACTATCGTCCCTCACAACACTTACCTCTAGCCTATCACTCCATATGAAGGTGGATAGGGCCAGTGAGTTCACAAACACTGGACTTTACCACCCCAACTGACGCTCCTCTGGAGTACCTAACCCCAAGAGCCTGTTAAACACTTGTCATTATTTAATACTCATTTTAAAGCCCATTGTTTTAACTATATGTTTGAATAAAGAATAGTTTTTAATTTACTCACCATCTCACTTAGGAATAGAGTGCTGCATAGTGGCTCTGTGTGTCTTTAGTATAACTCTTTCGGTCAAATTATGCAGACTAGTTAATGTTGTTTAGCATTCTGTATCTATCCTGTTTGTAGTGATAGCATGTGAACAAACGAAACCTTCGGTAATACAGCCAGTCCTCGGTTATCCGACACAATGTGTTACTCAAAATGGCGTTGGATAGCGAAACGTCTTAAAGCGAAACACGTTTTTCTCATAGGAACACTGTTGAAATGAAAGGTTCCGTTCGTGAAAGCATTTTTATTGGTAATATACTCCAAATATTTTACTCGCTTAATAAGATATGCAGCCCAAGCAAATTATATAGTGTGTAAATATATATATATAGTGTGAATATATATATATATATATATATATATATATTTATATATTATGTCATGTAATAATATGTATTGGATAGTATAATATATTATTATATATTATACTAGCTGAGAGACCCGGCGTTGCCCGTGAGTTAAATTTCCTGCTCCCTCCTCTGCCCCCTATTTGTGTGCTCCCCCTCTCCCAGGCCCCAGAGGGAAGGAGGGACAGTGGACAGGAGGGGGGGGGGACAGTGGACAGGAGCGGGGGGGGACAGTGGACAGGAGGGGGGGGCAGTGGACAGGAGGGAGGGGGGACAGTGGACAGCAGGGGGGGGGACAGTGGACAGGAGGGGGGGGGGACAGAAGACAGGTGGGGGGGGGACAGTGGACAGGAGGGGGGGGGGACAGTGGACAGGAGGGGGGGGGGACAGAAGACAGGAGGGGGGGGGACAGTGGGAGGTGAGGTGAGTGAGCGCTGGGGAGGGAGGTGAGGCCTTTTTTTATAAGGGGCTGGTAGCCATGAGTGTTTATTATAGACAGAGGGTGGCCCTCACCCCACACAAAGCATGTCCGCCACTCTGTCTGACATTGACACACCGACTGGCTATGTCTGGATTCTGACTGACCCCGCAGCGCGGGTAAATCCTGTAGCCTCTCTGATAGAGGGAGCAACCGTCACGCGCCAAGGGGGGAGGGGGGCAGGGGGTGAGCGCGCGGACAGTAACGGGTCTTTGGGCGGGAAAACACGCACCTGACAGGAGCTGGGCGGGAACAGACCGCCTCAGTATTGGCAACGCCGCCATCTTGTGTGACCTTACGCGAGTGCCCAGCAGAGGGGGTGAGAAGTAGTGAATAATTTAACAGTTGAGCAGAGCGCATAGAGATATGCCGGAGCGCAGATAGAAAACGGGACATAAATAATTGGTAAGTGCGTAGGTAAAGCAAGAAATGCACCGCGTGGCTGGCGGTGATGATTTAATGAAAATGAATAATATACTTTACACAGGATGGGGAATAAATAGAAAATGGGACATATTGTGAAAGTGGCCATTGAATGTAGCGACACTTGTGCATGAGCGTATAGAGAAAGGGACATTTGAGAGGAGCGCATAGAGATATGCATGTGCGGAGCGCACATGTCAGTTGGTGTTGCGGCCATTTTAGAAAATCTTAATGAAACAGGACATATTAAAATGTTAAGTGTGTGTGTGTGTGTGTGTGTGTGTGTGTGTGTGTGTGTGTGTGTGTGTGTGTGTGTGTGTGTGTGTGTGTGTGTGTGTGTGTGTGTGTGTGTGGACACAGGGGTGAGAGTGTGAGATGAACTTACCAAGGACTCTGCAGGGCTTCTGTGGGCGTATGCTGTCAGTGCAAGTGTGTGACAGTGAAGTAGGTGTGTGTCAGTGATGTCACTGTAAGTTTTGGCCAATGACAGTCGTGTGGGCGGTGTGTGTCACAGTGGGGCGTACCTCTTGGGCAATGACAGTCGGGGTGGCCACGGACCAATCACATTCACCGCTGCTAGTACCAACCTTTGATTTTATATATATTATATTATATACACATAAAGAACTTTGCAAAGCGTCGTAAGAGCGTTGGATAAGCCATTCGTTGTAGAACGAGGACTATATATATATATTCATAATATGTATGCATCACATATGACCTGCACATTGAGCGAGTGGTAATGTTTCCTGTTCCGGAAATCCCTCTCCTCTTCACGTAGTGGGGTCAGCGCAACATGTGTGCAATCTATAGCATCCATCACATTGGGTAGCCCAGCTACATTATAAAATGCAGTCTTCAGTGCCTGCCACTCTATCTGCTCACTAGGAAAATGTATATAATCACTAGCGCGTCGAGTCAGTGCACATAGAAACTGGCTAAAGGCCCACGAGAATGCCGACTGCGAGACCCCGTCTACTATGCCCACAGTTGTCTGAAATTACCCCGAAGCAAGAAAATGTAATGAGCTCAGCATTTTAACAAGGCCAGGCACTGCATGACTCCTGTCTGTTGTTGGCTCTAAATCTTCTCTTAACACTTCATAGAGTTCCAAGATAGCCGCTGAGCTCAATCGGTAGCGGCTGATAACCTCGTCCTCAGTCAAGCCCTCTAGGGAACTTCTTTGCCTAAAATTGCGGGGGGCTATGTGTCTGACAAAACGGATCTCTCCTCTCTCTCCTCTCTCTCGTCTGCAACATAATCTCCCTCTTCCTCCTCGCACAAAACAACACAAACGCTCAATCTGGTGCCGCATCCATTTCACCGTGGAAGGTAAGTAGCTCCTTATATCGTTTAAATAGGCAGACTAATAAGTCAGATGATTGTAAATGATGACACGTGTGTTTGATAGTATTGTGAACATATGAATTGCAGTCATTCAAAAATTCATTGTACTTTAATTCAGATGTGTTACACACATAATTAAATGTGATGTCATCATCAATTAGACACCATTCGAGAATCCACAGTAAAACCGATGCTTCGACCCAATATGAGTAATTGCCAGAAAATAATAACTCAATCATTACATTTGTATGTCACATGTTGAGTCATGAACGTGTTACATCACAAGAAGTAATGGTTGTTTGTATAAAGGTGTGTCAGAAGGTTGGATTATTGACAAGATGGTTGTTTGGTGATGACGGGGGTATTGCCCTTTAAATTAACCCCCTGCTAACGTTTGCTGGTACACTATAAAGTTTAGAAGATACACGTAATTCAATTGATCTAAATTTCAAATTAATCATGTGTTCTCCTTTAATTTCAATTATTGATTATCAGCTCCGGGGGATACAGATATATTCACGCCATCACCCGTGGACCCCCAGACAGCTTCGAGGACCACCCCTGGACCTCTCTTAGTGCTAAATAAATGTACTTTCTTTCTCCATCTGAATGTATGTTAAAAGGTGAAATGCAGTATTATCCATATTACAATACTGTACTGTATGTGTTATGGGGTTGTATTAATTTGTAAGGATAGTTGTATTTGGGGGTGGCACACGATTGCTACCGCATACCAGTGGGGAACCCCGAACACCCACGGACCCCCGAACACCCGCGGGACCCCTGCGGGGTAAGGCGGGGACACCCGCCGGCCTGTTGTATGGGTTTTGCACATGCAAAAATGTAAGTCCAGCTTTTTTAGCGTCTACCTTGAGCTGACGTGTTTTCTTGAATGCAAGTTTCGCGTATGCTAAGGTTGCGTAGCTTAATGCATCCCGCATAAGGGCAGAATTTCACGCAAACAGGGTAACGAACGAGCAAAGTTGGACTTAGAAAAATGTACAGAAAAAGGTCACTTTTAGATCGCAAAGTGCCTGTTTGCGTGGCTTAGTGAATCGTGTTCAGCGCAACATCACGTTCTAAGAGCACTTTGCGTTCTAAAAACGACTTATCGGAGCTTAGTACATGACCCCCACAGTTAGTAAGAACGTCATTGCCCAGAAGAGCTTGCATTCTAAGAATAAGGTAAGAATAACATTGAATAGTGAGCGATGTTTTATCCATAACATTGCACAGACACTGCTAAAATTCTAACCCAGGCCCTCATTCTCTCCCTTCTCAACTATTGTAACCATCTAAGGTCCAGCCTTCCTGCAAGAATCACTTCACTCTCTCCTAAATCTGTCTCAGCATTTCTCCTGCTGAAACCCCTCTCCTGGCTTGCTATCCTGAATATGCTGAAAACCAGACGTGTTGGTGGCCCTTGAGACCTGGAATTGACCAGCCGTGCCATAATGACCATTGGGTGCCTTTGTAGATGCCGCACATTAGCTCCTTGCTATGAGTACAGCCGCGGGACATAACATGACCCAATATTACTATATAGCAGAGGGAGGAAAGGGAGCGCTATGAGGGAGGTAACATGCACGATATGGTTAAATAAAATTATATAAACAAGTATTTCTAACACCAATTCATAAAAGAAATACTGAAATGGGGGGGGGGCACTTTCACTAAAGTTTGGATTTTGGTTCTAAAACAAAAATACTTTGTTTTTTTGGTTCTGGAAAAACTCTCTTTGTTTAGTTTTGGGTTTTAAGCAAATTATGGGGGAAATCAAAATAAGCACTAACATACAGTACTAAAATAGCATAATATAAATATTAATGAAACATAAAAATAAGTATAAATTGTTTAGAAAAAATTAGGACATTTAAATAATAGAACCTAAAACTTAAGATAATTAAAAATGTATATGCATAGAAAAAACTAGATATGGGCACTTGACTTGGTGTTTTAGTTTTGGTTCTAGATAATGTGGAGGATTTGGTTCCAAAAATCCTAAAGGGTTTGGTTTTGGGAATGTGAGGTTCTGATAGGGTATTATTTTACACACTAATTTCTAAGAAAAAAAGAGAGGCTGTTATTGCATAGAGATGTAACGGTGAACTTTTTCCCACGCTCAGCGCAAGATATTGTACCTTAGTTTAAAGAAATATTGTCATGAGTAAAGAGAGTTAAACCACTGTGTCACATTATTGAAAATATGTATAGTGTGTCAAAAGGGCAACTTTGAGAAAAGTCATGTCTCAAAAAGGATATATTCCAGTGGATACCATGGAGGTTCTGAAAGAATGAGTCTAGTAATTAACTGTGATCGCTGGCCCAAATTTCAATTCATAAACAGACCTGGAAGGAATTGTACGAAAAAAAACAAAAATGCGCAATAAAGGATACATTTAGGGACATGCGTATCGAGAATGATGATTTTTTTTAAATGTTACAAGTAGACCACAAACACTATAACATAATTAAAGTTGTGTATAAGCTGAGCAAATCAATTTGAGAAAGATGGGGAACAAAATTGTAGAGGGATTGCATGCAGGAGAAGGACTGTGACCTTATAGGAGAAAGGTTACTACAGTACAAATTAAAAGGGAGACACAATTCAAAGGTATCATCAGAGATCTATAACTCATGCTCTCTGGAGACAGCAGATTGAAAACTATTTTGGGAGAACCATACATGTTAGCCCAGGGGGCCCTCTATGAGGCTGGCCCCAGTAGCTGCCTGCGCGCCCCGGCACAATGCGTGATCTGCGACCGCCTTTGCCAGAAGACAAGAATTTTGGCGCGGCGGCTGAGCATTGGCCACATCACACCGGCGTTTCAGTCAATGAGGGCGAATCAGCCTCGTGACATCATGGGCGCCTCCCCGTCGCGAGTTGCCAGTAGTCCACCTGGTCGCCCTGATGCCAGGAACGAGCGCCGCCAGGCACCCTGTCACACACACTTGGGCCTTAGAAACATATTGGCAACTAACCACAATACAGAGTTGAAGGAAACACAACACTGCAATCAAAATAAATGCAAAGCATACAAATATATACTGTACAGAAACAAGCATGGTCAAGACTGAGAACGGTATGATCAGTGTACAGTACAAGGATCATTCCCCTGCAAATCCATGTGATATATCTTATACCGTGAAGAAAATGTAACAATCTGCCCATCAGACCCGGATTAATCAGCACAGATTCCCTATATGAGACATCATTACATATATTCCGGTTTAACAGCACTTTTTCCGAGCTGGACACTTTCAGAATTAACAGCATTCATTTTCAAAGGAAATGCTCAAAATACACAGAAAGAAGAACATGGGAATTAAAACTAAATTCAGCTTCCTAACTCCATGTTTCCTCCTAAGTGTTCTACCACGGAACATGTTAGGAAGATCCCTACCTACGTGGTTTTGAAAGTACACTATCATTTCATCCACGAAGAACTCTGGCGTTGGTCGGCTAAAAGGTATCACCACTTACATCGAATTCTTGCTATGGAAAATACAATTGAATAAAAGCCAACATTGTGATACGTGAGCATGGCAGATCCATGCAAAACAATGGGTTACATTATACAGAAATGCTTGACGGAGACTCCGGAGAAAGAGCCTCATTTGTGCATATTTCTCTACTGCTATCAATGTTCACTTTAAACCTGGTTCTATAATGAAAAGCTGGAGGAGACATTGTTAGTATAATCAAAAAGCCATTATGCACCATTGCACCATGTACTTTAGAAATATTTTTAGTCAAAATAATAACCTTGATTATGCAGGATTTTATTATATTAATGTACATGAACATGTCGGAACAAATATAACGATCAGTTTTTCCTCTTTTTGCTGTGACTCACAACAACGGTCTTTTTTTATGGTTGGAGTCAAAATTACCATTTAGTTCAAACCCTTTCTTTGCAATTTGTAGTCGCCTATGGGAAAAAAAAGTTATCTATAAATAGCTATATAAATATAGTGATTGGCGGTAGAAACATTTTCTACTCGCACAGGAAATTGATGACAATTGTCACTTCGTGTTCTCCTAGTAAAAATTGGTAAAGGTTGCAGATTTCGGGAAGGCTTTTTTCTTCTTAAAAATGCAAAATATACAGTGTCAACATTGGGGAAAAAGGAGAAAATCTTAAAAATGTTGTCAATATTTTTGCAAACCGAACCTTCAGACGTCTGTACATCTCATAATGTCCTACAGTGGAAGCTGCAATTGTGTTATTTGCAGACTTTGCCTTAGTTTTTTAATTAGCCTTTCAAAGTCTTACACGTTTCAAAATCATTTTGAAATATCGATGCATTGTTGAAACGGGACCACCCAAAAATGGCCCTATTCATGTGTCCGCTTATAATGGCCCTTATTTGATATACGGCAACTCAGTTAAAACCCTTGCGTCATGAGGTACGTATCAGCGGTGGTGGATTCCCTCCTTTTTTACCAATACATATATATATATATATATATATATATATATATATATATATATATATATATATACGTAATACTACTCACTTTTAAAGCTTTACATTCTTCTGCCCCTCATTACATGTCAGCCCTAATTTCTCACTATGCACCATCCCGACTCTTGCGTTCTTCCCAAGGATGTCCTCTTTCTACCCCCTTTATATCTAAATCTCTCTCCCGCCTTAAACCTTTCTCACTTTCTGCCCCGCATCTCTGGAATGCCCTTCCCCTCAATACCCGACTAGCACCCTCTCTATCCACCTTTAAGACCCACCTTAAGACACATCTGCTTAAAGAAGCATGAATAGCACTGTGGATAATCCTGGACACATGATACATAAAGCTTGGCCCCCTGCAGACGCACTTACTAGAATTCCCTCCTGCTGTCTCTGTACGTTCTCCCTACCTACCAATTAGATTGCAAGCTCCTCGAAGCAGGGACTACTCTTCCTTAATGTTACTTTTATGTCTGAAGCACTTATTCCCATGACCTGTTATTTATATTATTTGTTATTTATATGATATGTATTACTACTGTGAAGCGCTATGTTACATTTATGGCGCTATATAAATAAAGACATACAATACAATACACAATGAGAGGTTTGCACTTTCTATCTTTTTGCCATTGCCAGTTCAAACCCTGTAGCTCCCGCAATGGTTCAAGCCACGAGGAACCCATCCTATCTACAGAACCAGAGGGATACACATAGAATTAACTGTCACAGCAGAAACCCGTGTAAAAGAAATGTACTGTACCCAAACTAACACTGTAATTTTGGTTTTGCATCTTTTTAATTGTAAATGTTATGGATCTAATGTCAAACCTTTCTCTTGACTGATTATGTCTTTGGCAATATTATTATTATTTCTTATTTGTATGGTGCCAATATGTTCCGCAGTGCAGTACAATGGCTGGGAGGACAATAACATTGTATCACAAAATAGTACATAGGATTGAAGCATCGGGTCTCCGGAGCTGAACCCCATTAATGTCAGCTCCAGGGACCTCTTTCTTCCGGAGATACTTACTTCCTTAGGGGGTGCTGGTAGCCGCTCCGGCTCGCTAGCTGGGTTCACATAATGGCCGCATTACTAAGCTGCTTTGCCCTCGTGGGCCAATAGGAAGCCATGACGTCATCCGGTGCAGCTTCCTATTGGCTCACGTGGTGTCAAGCTTAAAAAAATCAGAGAGATACTGCAAACCACTTGAGAGGTACTGTAAGTATCTCTGGAAGCAGACGGTCCCCAGAGCTGAAATGAATGGAGTTAGACACTAGGAAGGTGGCTCCTGTCCCACAAAGCTTACAATCTAGAAGAGAAAAGTTAATTGTGCTGGTAATTCTATTTATCATGAACTTTAGCAGTAACATTGAATGGAGATGGGAGATACTGTGGGTTCATCGTGCTTCTAACAGCATGCCATCTTCTGAAACACAAGCTTAATCTATTTGCATTTAGTGCCCCTGTTTTTCCTGCAGTACCTCATGGAGAGAGGCTGCAAATGTATTTATCCGTAATAATAGCCATACTCAACTGAAATGGAGTAATGAAAATGTTATGAGGAACAAGAATTTAAAAAGGGATAAGAAATATAATTATTGGAATAGATGTTTCATCTGTGGATAGGCACTGCTGCCAAGCAATAAAATAATACTTTATTTTTAATCTGAAGTGCACATATGGATTGTGTTTTGTAATGCACAGGATCTGAATAGTCTCAAACCCAAATGTTTTCTATTTTTGTGCATGTATGAAAAATGTATGCAGCCCTTTTGCTAATCTAACAGGCCGGGAGGTCTGCCACAATGAGAAGCAGTCAGAAGCAAACAGTACAGCACAGCAAGCTTTCTTGTTGTGTACGGTGCTAGTTACAGTATTACAATCTCCAGGCTCCAAGACTGGAGCAAAAAGGGGTACAAAAATACTGTTCTACAGTCTACGTCAGGGGTGGCCAACTCCAGTCCTCAAGGGCCACCAACAGATCAGGTTTTCAGGATATCCCTGCTTCAGCACAGGTGGCTCAATCAGTGGCTCAGTGTATGTGAACTTTTATAAGGTGGTCATGTTTGGGCAGCTGCAACTTTGCCGATTACACATTTTCTCTTATTACTTTTCTTTAGGAATTTTTTGGAAATGTAAAAGAATATAGAATTGTTTAATTTAACCTATTTAATAATGTCCATAGGAAAGTACTTTTTCTGTCCAAAGGTCAATAAACTTGTTCTGTTCAAGGGCCATGTGACAGAGTCTTAACCCCTGTCTAAATAGGAAGTCATTTATCTGGCTGAGTCGAGCAGGGAGCTGGTTAATTGCAGCTAGAGACAATTAGCCAGTCTCCACCTGGCTCAATCAATCAGGTAGAAAAGCCTGCTGCTTGAATTGCAGGGGATCTCTGGAGCACAGAGGGACTGTGTTGCCAGCTGTAGACTCACAGAAACAGTTGTCTTGAGCACAGAAGGACTGTGCTGCCTGCAAGATACCCCAAAATCACACCCTCTGCATCTAGGGTGCAGCGGACCCTAGAACCCGCCAAAGGGTGGCACCCGGACGAACACAACCCAGAGACTTACATATAGAGCCCCCTGCTTACAGGTACCTCTGGACTTTGGGGTCAAAGGTTGGCAAGGATCCTATCCTCCCAGCCCTGTAGATACGGACTGGGAAAGTGAGTTAGCCCTTTAACATGAATATGGTGTTTGTTTATGTGTATGCTTTCTTATTTGTGTGTTTAAAGCTATGGGCTGAATAAAAGCCATGGTTTATTTTCCCCAAACATGTCTCCCTGGCTGTACCTCTGCACATGTCCCCTACAGGCCAGTTGGTATTTCCCGCCCACAATACTGTCACGGCCCCCTTAAACCTCCAACATCGCCGTATTAATACCGGGATGTTTGCTGTTTCTGCCGAACTTGGCCGCGCGCCAGCCGCATCTCCTGTTCAGCGCTAATGGCGCTGAACATTGAAAGCGCCCGCGGCGCCGAAACCGAAGGAAAAAAGCTGCGTCTGCCCGCGCTTTTTTAAATCCCGCGTTGGCGGCCGCAGGAGACTAAAGGCGGCCGCCACTGTACTTTCAAATGCTGCCACGTTCACAAGACAGACCATTCTGTACGAAGGGCTCGATCTGTGTGCCTGGCTGTCAGACTGGTGCCTGTGTGCCTGGCAGTCAGACCCATGTCTGTGTGCCTGGCAGTCAGACCCATGTCTGTGTGCCTGGCTGTCAGACTGGTGCCTGTGTGCCTGGCAGTCAGAACCATGTCTGTGTGCCTGGCAGTCATACTGATGCCTGTGTGCCTGGCAGTCAGACTGATGCCTGTGTGCCTGGCAGTCAGACCCATGTCTGTGTGCCTGGCAGTCATACTGATGCCTGTGTGCCAGGCAGTCATACTGATGCCTGTGTGCCTGGCAGTCAGACCCATGTCTGTGTGCCTGGCAGTCAGAACCATGTCTGTGTGCCTGTCACTCAGACCCATGTCTGTATGCCTGGCAGTCAGACTGATGCCTGTGTGCCTGGCAGTCAGACTGATGCCTGTGTGCCTGGCAGTCAGACCCATGTCTGTGTGCCTGGCAGTCAGACCCATGTCTGTGTGCCTGGCAGTCAGACCCATGTCTGTGTGCCAGGCAGTCATACTGATGCCTGTGTGCCTGGCAGTCAGACCCATGTCTGTGTGCCTGGCAGTCAGACCCATGTCTGTGTGCCTGGCAGTCAGACTCATGTCTGTATGCCTGGCAGTCATACTGATGCCTGTGTGCCTGGCAGTCAGACCCATGTCTGTGTGCCTGGCAGTTAGACCCATGTCTTTGTGCCTTGCAGTCAGACCCATGTCTGTGTGCCTGGCAGTCAGACACATATCTGTGTGCCTGGCAGTCAGACACATATCTGTGTGCCTGGCAGTCAGACACATATCTGTGTGCCTGGCAGTCAGACACATGCCTGTGTGCCTGGCAGTCAGATCCATGTCTGTGTGCCTGGCAGTCAGACACATATCTGTGTGCCTGGCAGTCAGACCCATGTCTGTGTGCCAGGCAGTCAGACCCATGTCTGTGTGCCTGGCAGTCAGACACATGTCTGTGTGCCTGGCAGTCAGACCCATATCTGTGTGCCTGGCAGTCAGACACATGCCTGTGTGCCTGGCAGTCAGACACATGTCTGTGTGCCTGACAGTCAGACACATGTCTGTATGCCTGGCAGTCAGACACATATCTGTGTGCCTGACAGTTAGACCCATGTCTTTGTGCCTTGCAGTCAGACCCATGTCTGTATGCCTGGCAGTCAGTATGCAGGCTCTAGCCATGAATACTAATATTACAGAGCCTTACATGAGAATCAGGGTCTCCAGCCTCCACTAATTGAACAATAGCCTCTCCAAAGGCCCTATTCAATATGTGTGACGGAGAAGAGATCGGCTTCATTCAAATGAATGAAACTTAGATCTTCCAATCAATAGGTGGCCAAGGGCCCCGCGTATGAAGGGCCGAAAGTTTGAAAGGCTCGGTGCCTGCAAATATAGGTCTGGTGAAAACATAGAGAAACAAAACAGAAATGTATCCAAAATAGTTTTTATAAGTATTGTAATGGGGAATGAGACTATTAAATGCGGCCGGTTCGCCGACGACGTTCAACCGCTGAGTGAGAGTTGCCCACCGCCACTTAACTGCTGGCCGCTTCATCCCAGATGTAGGTGATTAGCATTAGGTTTAGAGTTGTTAAGGTAAGGGGTTAACAGGTTAAGGTTATTAGGATAAGGGGTTAACGGGTTAAGGTTTTTAGGGTAAGTACTTAAGGTTAGGGTTTTCAGGGTATGGAGTTAAGATTAGGGTTTCTAGGGTAAGGGCTTAACGGGGTAATGTTTTAGGGTAAGGGGTTCATGGGAAAAGGTTTTTAGGGTAATGGGTGAATAAAGAGAGGTTTTTAGGGTTAGCGGACACATGACCTGTGGCGGGGAAATGTCCCGGCGCTGAAGGGTTACCGGCTGAGTTGAAATATCCGAAACCGTTGTAATGGACCTGGGAGGCCATTCCTGCAGTGAATTTTCTAGCAGACTTACAGCAAGTGGTGTAGCACAGAAGCTCCAACAGGAAGGTGAAAGGTCAGAACTCACACCAGCAAAAAAAGATACAATGTTCTAATCAGGAAGTTCTACAAGTACAGCAGAGAAATATGGCCTGAGTTGTATCAGTTGAGAGCAAGATAAGGCTCAGAACCTGGATTGGCCTTGGAGCTGTTGGCAAGGCTGGATCGCTTTCCCTCACCGGGGAGAGACAGGGTTCAGTAGGGAATCAGATAAGCTCGAGTTACAAGGGTATGGAGGGAAATAATTTCCCCAAGGTTGGCGTTGCAATTAGGGAGCCTGTTATCAGTTAAACAACATACAGTATAGATCCCAGTTCAGAAACTAGGCCAAAAACAGAGAAGGACCATAAGGCCCAGTAGTCAGGGACTGACCCAGTTGAGTGTAGTGCAAGAGACCAAGGCTTTAGCGTAGGGACACAAATAAGGAAAGTTAAATGGTGCTCTTTAGGGACTGAGTTTTTGTCAGGGTCGGGGCTAAGCCACGCCCACCGGATGCGTCACACACTCTCAGGACAGAGGCGCGCGGAACATCATCTGTGCGCACACACTGCCCTGCAGGGAGACAGCTCTCACGAGGGGGGCCTCCAGCACTCCGCTCCCGTGACGCAACCGCCGACGGCTCCACTAGTGATGCAGGCGCCGCGCACCTTCTACCACCCACACGCGCAACTCACTCCAGGAGGAAAGGTAAAATAATTCTCAGCTGCTCCTCATCTGACGCCCATACGGCTCCCACCTATCAGTATACTACCTATCTCTAATCAGCTCACTCTATGGCCACCCCATTGGTCCTCAGTCCCTTATATGCTCAGTCAGCACCTAGGGTACTGGCTGAGCATAAACTTCTGTTTGTGTACCGTGCTTGCTGCTTGCTGATCGTTGCTGTTGCTGTGCCTTGTCTGACCTTAATTGTGACCCCTGCTCGTACCTGGACTTCTCTCTTCTGTATCTCTGGACCTTGGCTTACTTCTAGACTCCCACTCTCTGTTCGACCACTGATTACGGATTACGACTACTCTCCTCTCTCCAACTCCTGAGTAACGCAAGTACCACAACCTACCTGCTCTCCTACCTTGACCCAGCTACACGACCCTGACTCTGCAATCCGGACCTGGTCTTGCGGTTGTAGGTCAGCGTTATATACAGACGAGCCAACGAATATTCTAAAACTTGTCTTAAACTTGCCAGGTACATGCTGGGTACATGCTGGGTACATTTCAGTGACATTTCTGCAGAGGCTAATGGCCCATCGGATTAACACAGCAGGGGTTCAGTTTGAATGGAGTTTGTTTGTGGGATGGTGCTCAGAAAGTGCTGGGACCGTATGTGATGGAAGGGAGCATAAGCTGGGTATAATGAATGAAAGTTCTCTGAACGAAACGCGTTGAAGTTTTGCTGCGTTCCCACATCCATATGATCCATCAATAAAGGACTGTTATTGCAAGACCTGCTCTCTCTATCTTTGCTGTGCGCTGCACACCCTGGCTTTTGGGTTCAGTTTGAATGGGACTGCCAGGGACCCCCACTGTTAATCTGATGGGCCATTAGTCTGTCTGCAGAAATGTGTGAAATGTTGCAGCATGTGCCCAGCATATACCCAGCATGTACCTGGGTCTTTTTGGAGATTGCCCCAGGTTTGTTTTAGAATAATCATCGGCACTACAGTACATCCCCACCTCAGCCTTGTGGTCTATTCCAGTTTGTGGTGAGCACACGTTACAGTTTTACAGGTCCAAAATTATTTTGAGAGATCTGTGTATTACAACGTGCACAATAAGCAAAGTTCTGTAATCAATAAGTGTCACGGGAGACCAAGCCTTATTAACACATTAATACCGGGATTCTTGACTGAGCACAAAAGATGAGTAAAATAAATTGTAATTTATTTCCTTTTAAGACAAACACACAATACTTCCTCAATTATACTTAATAAAACACTTACTGGATACAGGGAATTAAATCAAATGTCCTTGGAACGAAACAAAGTCTCTGGGCACCCCTGCACGCATGCCAGTGGGTGCGCAAATGGATCCGTGTAACAGTTCCTGGCTAGGGGCACAAGTTGTCACAGTAAGAAGAAAGAATATCCGGCGCCACTGCAAGTGACAAGCATCCAGGCTACTTCCGGGTAAGTTGAAACAACTTTATTGGCACATTACACACACAAGGCTACACCACGATCTCCCCCACAACAAGCGCTTCATTTTGGAGTGGGGAGACGTGGTCTGAGCCTGTACATTTAAATAAAAAAGGCAGCGAAAAACGCTCTCGTTGATTAACCCCTTAGTGCCCATGCCCTTAGATAACTTACAGCATTAGTAGATCATACTTGGATATAATCTTGTTGCTTACAGGGAATATCAACAGATCCTCATATATTAAAACAACATAAATAGAACAATGTCCATATTAATTAAGCTGTTCTGGGATGCAATGATAACTAAGGTATATAAAAAGCAGTCTCAACATTATCCTATGGTACTGACAGCTTTAACATTTAAGGGAATGTAATATAGAACCTAAGCATAGTTAAACCATATTAAAAATTAACTATGTCAACTAGATCTCAATTATATAGAAATATAACATATTGAGAATGAAGGAACTAAATCATAATATTTTGCGTCAAAGAAAATCAGCAGGGAGGTCTGCAGGGGGGGAGGGGAGGGAGGGAAGAATGGAATAAGAGGAGGGGGGGAGTGGAAGAACAGGGATGAGGGGAGGGGGGGAGGTTGGAAGGGAAAACATGGGCAAAAAGACATATATTTCAATAGAACTATAAATCATTTAAAAATATAATACATGAATAAAACAAGTTAAACAGCAACACTAAATGATACACAAGATGTTAAAGGAAATAACGCTGATCCCATTCTACATTAAGTCCATTGGGTTGCAGTGTATTTAACATAAAGATCCAATGAGCTTCTCGCTGATGCAAAATTTTAATCCTATCTCCTCCACGGGAGGTAACGGAATATGCTCAAGAGCTATACATTGTAAGGATCCCACTGAACCCAATGGACAGGTGTTGAAATGTATTGATACTGGGTGCAGCATATCTTTATTACGTATCAGCCTCAAATGCTCTAAGATGCGAATCTTGAGAACTCTGCTAGTGAGGCCAACATATTGTTTGCTGCATTTACATATCAATAAATAAACAACATAATCTGTCTGACAGGAGATAAATGATTTTATCTTAAATCTGCATGTCTCATCACGGTTAGAGAAATGTGTGGAGTTACTCATATTTGGACATATCTTACATCGTCCGCATTTATATGAACCTTGTAATTTGGGAAAGAGGGATAGCCTATTTCTCAATGGCCTATTGGTGATACTACTAGGTGATAAAGAATTCCCTAATGTAGCCGCTTTACAGAAAACCACGCGAGGGCCAGTGCAAACCATTTTATGAATCAAGGGGTCTAGACATAATGTACCCCAATGTTTCGAAATTATGGATTTAATTGCACTGGCTTGCTCACTGTATCCCGTAATAAAGTAGGGCGCATCAGTCAGGAAATACCTGTTTGGATTGGTTGTCACCCCTATATCCTTGCCAAAAGGAAAAAGTTCACTCAGTCCTTACAGAGTTTGTTCGGGAACCCTTAGCTCTAACGAATTCAAGAAGAGGGGAATGATCCTTGGTTGCGATGAAATTAACCCCTCACGTTTTGGAACCGCTGATGCTGGAACTTGATGACTTCACTTGGAATCTTGGATGAATCTAACTGGGACTAGCTCGGCAGGCATGGTTATAGAATTTACAGTCCTATCCCTAACATGCGAGCCCAATCCCCTCCGTGGGAACATTTAACCCACCAATCCCTGTTCTGCCCATGCTAGGAACTACTGGCAAAAGTGGCTTCATGGTTTGCACAGAGCATGTGCCAAGGTGACACCTGAGCCTTTTAGTATACCAGGCCAAACCTCCTACCTGGGGACAGTAAGTCTGGGATTTGGCTACCAAGTGTGACTGCCCCATACTGTGTAGCAGGATCTGATACTCAGGGATATCCTTGCTACTTTAACACCTATGGGTATATGGAGAAATGGGTGCTCCAGAGATGGTGGAACTTCAAGTATAAGTGTCCAAAATAATTACGCAGGACTGACGGGCAGAATGAGTGACGGAGTGGGTATCAAGACTGTGATGTATGAGTCACTAAAACACTTGTCTCCTGAAGGTAACAAATAGGAGTGCTAAAAAACACCCTAAAGTAACCTCATTGGAGACCTCACGGTGTAATAAATAGTACTCATCTATAAAGATCACAATGATTAATAAAATAAATCTTACCCACTCCGTCTGTCCTTGAAAGTCCTGCTTGATATTTCCAGATGGCATGCAATCTGCATGAAGTAGTCCAGTGAGAGAAGCAAAAGGCAAAAACAGAGCACTGCCAGGGAGTCAGGTGGTAGAAAAATACAAAATCTATTTATTCAATAGCACTCACAAACAACCCCTACAGCAGCGGTGCGCAAACTTTGGGGCGCGACCCCCAGGGGGGGCGCGACACTGCCGACGGGGGGCGCGGGGTTTACAGAGGCCCCGCGCGCTTCCCGAAGGCACTTAAATTAAGTGCCTGGGGAGCTGCAGGGCCTCTGTAAAACTAACTTACCGTGGCTCCGGCGGCTTCCTCCCTGCGGCGCCATGGCAACGCGGCGTCAAAATTACGCTGCGAGGTCATGTGACATCACGTTGCTATGGCAACGTGACGTCATTACGCCGGAGCGCGGGTAAGTTGGGGTTGGGGGGGGCGCGGGAGCGAGGGGACAGCCGTCAGGGGGGCTCAGGGAAAAAAGTTTGCGCCCCCCTGCCCTACAGGGTGAGACAAAAACTCCTACGCGTTTTGGACCATAGGGGTCCTCTATCAAGGAGCATGATAAAGGACCCCTATGGTCCGAAATGCGTAGGAGTTTTTGTCTCACCCTGTAGGGGTTATGTTTGTGAGTGCTACTGAATATGTTCTCACAACCCAGGGGGAGCATAAAGGAAAAAACAACAGAGAAAACACAAACTAAGTGCAGACTGTATGCTACAGTGTAACAATGTGTGAGGAAACTTGGCTCTCGTGTGCAGCCTACTCACAGGATAGCAGTAAGGTAAGGGCAATAACAGGATCTGTGGAATCTGTAGTGTCGTCTAGGTGTACACTACAGACGACACTACAGATTCCACAGATCCTGTTATTGCCCTTATCTTACTGCTATCCTGTGAGTAGGCTGCACACGAGAGCCAAGTTTCCTCACACATTGTTACACTGTAGCATACAGTCTGCACTTAGTTTGTGTTTTCTCTGTTGTTTTTTCCTTTATGCTCCCCCTCGGTTGTGAGAACATATATCGATCATCTGGGACCAGTGAAGACAGTCCCTTCCAGAGGGTTTGAGCAGGGGTTACAACTTCTTATATACACGTGTTTTTTGCACTATTATTTGTCACTAATATTCACGCACTTTATTAGTATTATTATAAGCATATATATTATATTATTTATTCACTTATAGATTGGTGATCACTAGTATTGTTTCAGCGCCTGTTTTTACACTATCACTTTGTCACAATTGTGAGTGCTACTGAATAAATAGATTTTTATATTTTTCTACCACCTGACTCCCTGGCAGTGCTCTGTTTTTGCCTTTCACTTTAACACCTAGCGTCTCTGAGGCTTTTCAACTTTGGATCTCTCATAGACACAGAGGCAGCAACTTAACAGGGTGCCCTTTGAAGCCCAAAGATGTAAAAGCCCACAGCTCATGTACCCTTAACATATCTACATGTTAATACATTCCTTGCCGTGCTGGCAGGAAAAGCTTCCTGCCTGTACAGTTTAAAACATAACTCAAATACAGTTTATCTATATATATATATATGTATATATACTTTCTGTATGTGGGGAGGGACACCAAACAATATGTATGGGCTTAGTACATCCTTAGCTAGCTGCACTCCGAAAATTAGAGTGCTAGCTTGCTCCTTGTGTCTGAAATACAATTGGCCCAATTTGTATACATTGCTATTACTGCAGCTAGGGTTAATCACTGCAAAACAGGGACAATACGGTGTTGTAGGGGCAAATATGACTTGTGTGGTGTACATAGAATTAACCCCTTCTGTCCCAGCATGCTTTAGGGTTAATCAGCCGGGCATACTGCCTTTATTATTGGCCTGATTAACCCCCGATCATCACAATAAGGTTTTTCTAAACTCATACCCTGTGTGTAGTTCCCTTTTTAGCAGTAGGCAAAAGAGCTCACTGCCAAGTATACTACCACGATTACACCATAAAGAACAAAGACATCCGGTACAGTATTATATATTGTGTGAAACACATGTAGCTGTCGTGCGCTCAGGAGTGTGTTATAAAGATGCCGAGTGACTGTGTCTGAAGCAGGGGGAGGTTCAGCGGGAATTCCGTCGGGTTGAATATGCCTGTCCTGGAGATAACAGTGACACTGCGGTCACTCTCCTATATAGACAGCTTTTCTAGCCCAGAGGGTCGGAGTTTCATCAGGGACCCGGTTATGGGATGATGGAGGTAAGGAAAGAGCCGTCTTACCTCCTATGAAGCCTTCCTCGGGTCCCCTTTTGCAATGAATAAAGACCGCATGTCCGCGATGAAGGAAAAATCCCTCCTCCCCCTTTCGTGGTGCCGCCAACAGCTGGATAGACAGTAAAAAAGGCCTACTCCTTGAGAAAGCGCAACACTTGCGTGAAACGCATGGGAGGACTTTTCTGTCATGTTTGTCACCTACTTTTGTTCCAATTAAGCCTTTTTTTTTACTTTTTCACATACTGGCACCCTTTTTTGCTTGATTTTTGTAATTTTGACTGTCCTGGATCCTGTTTGAGTGCCCTGCCTGTTGCTATCTTGCTGTTACATATTGTGTGCACCTTTTACTCCAATTAGGTGGAAAACAGCAATTGTGACAGTGTTCAAGAGCCAAAGACTTTGCATGTGGGTATTTTCAGATAACTAAAAGTATTCCATGAACCACCTCCCAATGCCAGAAAACCCACTATGGCCAAATTACTGTGAGTGTATGGGCCATAAGGACTAGGAATATTCTGCAGTAACACAGCTTACATATACAGAGCAATGTGTAGCCGGCTCCTCTAACAGCTAAAGGGTTTATATCAGTTTGCCCATAACAAAACTTATCTGTGTTCAACTACTTGTTTGCTGAAAAACAAACAATATAAACTAAGTGCGTTTTGAAGTGTTAGTTTAAGCAAATGATTCCTTAACAAAAAAAACACGAAAAAATAAAGCTACTGTACAAATTAGTGCAGAACATCATAATACAGAAACTGTTGTACAACTGACTCTAAGCTCATTACATAAGCTTTGCAATTAAGAAAATGCATTCACAACTACAGTACTAAATAGTACAATTACTCTGCAAGCAATGAGTGGTATGCGGACGGCCTCAAATATATGTGGCAATAACGTTTTAGGTTCTCAGCACTACAACAAGAGAGAATAAATGATTTCATGGGCACCATGTACTATCACCATCTAAAAATTGTACATATTGAAGTTATACATGCAGAAACGGCACTGTAGTATAAACCAATGGATGGGACTGGAGTTGCCGATTGATGGGACTGGCGTTGCCGATTAGCAAAACCATGATGTCCTCACACATTTGTTTGCTCCTTCTGAGACATGTATGTCTTTATTTGTATAGCGCCATAAATGTACGTAGCGCTTTACAGTGGTAATACACACGGAAATCTTATCAATAACAAATAATATAGATAACATGTCATGGGAATACAGTAAGTGCTTCAGACATAGACATAACATTTAAGAAGAGGAGTCCCTGCTCCGAGGAGCTTACAATCTAATTGGTATGTAGGAGGAACGCACAGAGACAGTAGGAGGGCCTTTTGGTAAGTTCATGAGCCAGTCCAATGGAGGGACGGCTATTTCCATGGAGAAGAGAAGAGTGACCAAAGGCAAAACTCAGTGCAACTTAGGAGTAACAACATTGGGTGGAAATGCTTAATGTATTACATAGCACAAACATACAGTAAATTTACTTAAATAATGAGAAAATGATCTATTCATCTTCTGTGCTTGTTCAGAAATCTGTTTGAGCTTAAAATGCTATTTGTAAGCCAAGTGAATAGAATTAAAGTGCAGGGTAAAGTTATCAAGTTAGTTATCAACTTAATAAAAACAAGTTTAAAATGCCCCCGTGATTTTGGCAAGCCTCCCTTCTTTTTTTTTACTCTGATACAGAAGGTGTGTGTGTAACTTAACAATATGAGCTTTACAAGATACTGAATTACTTTTACGGGTGTTCTCCCTGTTTTGTAAGTTTACATAAACTTGAATAAAGCCCAGGTTCATACATATATGTTAAAGTTGTACACATGATTTAAAATAGAGGTTTCAAAGAGATAAGATGTACTGTATCTTATTAAATGCTTTCAACTGTGTACAGTATGTGGCTGTTATATACAGTACAAATGTGTGCTATTCAAAATAACACATTGCTGCTCTGGTTGACACCTTGCAATCTATTCAAGTGAATGAGCTATGGGGGATATGCTATTTGCTGCGAGAAGTGCGTTTCCGTGCAGAAAGTGCCCTTTACACTTGGATATGCAGGTTCCCGTATTCTGAAAGCTCTTCTCGCATGTTCAAACTGAACAAGAGGGGCTTTTTGAGAAGAAGCAGTTTATTTCCCGGCTTTGCAGATCCAAGCGGTATGAGAAAAATAGTTCAAACTTACAATTTCTTTAGACTCAGCAGAATTTTACAAGCCCAGTTAAATCACATAGGCCAAACGGCTTCGCATAACTTGACAATTCTGTCGTGCTAATTCAAGGCTGGTGATATAACTGCAATAAATGCACAATTGCATCGTTCCAAGTCACATAACCTACTTCAGGTCTTCTGAGCATGGACTTAATTAGTATCCCTAATTAACTATTCTATTTTAATTTCTGCCCTTATACACCACTGGCCAACTCATCATGATGTACTTTGCTGAACTATCCTTTGCCTTTTGGGGAGTAATAATTCAATTTTTAAGCGACGTTAATATTTCTGTAGCTAAGAATGTTTTCAAAACATATATTTTGCTATATTATTTGTCCAAAAATGAAGCATACATGTATGCGTAGATATGATATATTGCAGATTTGCTATGAAGAAGCTACAAGCAGATATTTTGGACATCATTAACAAAGAAATGATTGCTCTTTCACTTCATATTGTTGAGAAATTATTCTTTAATGTTCTTGGTAATGGAAGCAATTTATTTAAATGAAATGTCAGACTTTGAGGTCATGGTTTTGGAAATAACTAATGACTAAAATTACTTATTTCAGTTCGATTGTCACGTTGATTTTTTTTGCCAGAATTTAGGACTCAACATGGATGTTATTTTAGTATTGTTGTTATGTCAGAATATGAAGCACTTTATATTGTGGAACATAGGAATAAAAAAAACGTTTTTAGAGTAATGTAATACAGACTCCAATTCATTTAAGCAATACTTATTGAAAGCATGTTATTTCTTATATTGAAATGTATAATTAGTTTCTTCCCATATTTGGTGATTTTGGTTGGGCTGCTGTTAATTCCGCTTCAAAACAAAGTACAATCTATTCGGAATGTCAATTTTAATAGACGTGATGTAATTGATGGGATTTCTGTTGCAAAATACGGCTAGATGTCAAAAAAAAACATTCCACGACTTATGACCTTGTCAAACCACGCGATATGACAAGGACAAACTCGTAGCTACTAGAATATCCCCTGTTGTGTGTTTTACCAGCACTAACGTGTCTTCTGGAATAGCACAATTTAAGTAAATATGAGCCATCATGGTCAGATATAATTGTACATAATTAATTCCTTGGTAAGAATGCTTGGAACAGAATACTTACACATAGAAATTCTTATTCTTTGTAATATTTATAGCACAGGAAAACTTTAATGCTATCACTTAAGTAAGGATAGCACACACACAGTGCATTACATGTATAATCATCTGCATTTACAAGCTTATGGTCTCTTATTAGAAGCAATTACTGTACTATCCCTGTGGTGTTAATAATACAGCTGTATCATACAATCTATAGATATGGAACTATCCATCTGTGAACAACTGTCAAAAGTGACACACAAATATCTTCCACAGATGACAGGAACCACACTAGCACACATTGCTCTTATATATATATATATATATATATATAAAATTTCTATGTATATCTTCTGTGTACTGAGTGATTAATGGGAGATATAGTAGCGACAGGTCAGATGGTGGACTGTGGTTTCAATGCCTACATATTAAGAATTGAAATATAGCCGACAGAAACTTTTTGACAGGTGTATACTGGTAGAGCATGGACAGGTCACTCTGACTACCTATATAAACCATTAAAACAGCACTTCCATGGGTTAAAAAAAACACCTTTTATTTAGTACATCATCTGATAATTACAGCATCATAATGTCCCCTTACAAATATAGAAGACCTTTCTCAATCACACCTGTCTGTGTGCTTGTTTGTAGCAAAGAAAGGGAGAACCCTCGCTCAGATATATTAAACCAGCTAAATAGGAGTGTGGCTTCCGACCTCCGGTGCAGTTCCTCCCTGGCTGTCCAATAGTAACTAGTAACGCTCCTGCTCCGGTCACATGTTCCTCTGCTCCCACCGGTACCGGCTGTGAAAGATGTCGTCCTCTGCTGCCAGCGGCTGAAGAATGTCGTCCTCTGCTGCCACCGGCTGAAGGATGTCTTCTGCTGCTCCCACCGCCACCAGGATGTCACAGCGGTCCTCCTCACCTTCCGCCGCCAGCTGCAGGTAAGTCTTCTGCAGGCTCTGCTCCTGCTGTTCTCCAAGAGGAGGACCGAGGGAGCATAGCAGAACGGAAATTACCCGGCACTGGGTCCCAGAGCCCTGGGTTGGTTCCGGATCATTTCCAGATACTTTAAGTATGGGCGGGTAGGCCGGGTCCCGGGTAATTACTGGGTACCCGGTACATTCCTAGTCTGTATTCCAACTCTGTAATGTGCTGCGTACATTAGTGGTGCTATGTAAATATACATATACTGTACATACTTACATCTCTAATGGAGAACCAATCAGTAACTGAGATGTTAGTGGAATGCACCGGCATTACAAATACAAGTGTATTTCACTTGTATCTATCACTGGAATTGGGGAGGTCGTTTGCAATCAATTATCTTTCTGAGGAATCCCTCAGATGGGAATTGTATGTATCAAGATAAAAAAAAGGCAAAGAATGGACATTGGATGATGTAGGCAGTGCAGAGATGCAGAAAAAGATATTATTAAAAAGAGTTATTGTGAATAAAAATATTTTAAATTATCTGTACATATTGACAGGAAGGACTGTGTAGATAATGGAGAATTAAAAATATTTAATTTGAGATAAAAAATATAGAAGGAAAGTGTTTCTGTATTTAAACAAAGTTTTCAGTGAAACAGTTCTATAGTTTTTGCAGCAAAACAACCGTAATTGCAGATGAAGATGCACAGAAGACATGGGGAAATTACATATACAGTACAGTACAAGAGGCACAATTAGGTACAAAACACATAAAGATCAATCAATATAACTGAAACACATTTCACTCTGTGGTCAATAACATTATATAACATATGTATATAACATTACCAAACATATACAGCTTAACCCCGTTATAGCGCGGTCCTCGGGGGCCACCCGCGACCACCTCGTTATAAACGGGGTCGCAGAAAAAAATGTCCGGCAAAATTTTTTTTTCTTCTCAAGTTTTTTTTTTGTGGTGGTACCGTGTACGCTGGAGGGGGAAAGCTGAGAACTCTCCCAGCGTTCCCAGACCCGGTGGGGCAGCGGCAACAGCACACAGCACTTACCCGGCATCTGGCAGCTCTTCTCCCTGTCTCTGCTTCCTGCTTCTGCTTCCGTCTTGTGAGAGCAAGCTTCCTTAAAGAGACAGTGTGTGTGTGTGTGTGTGTATTTGTGTGTGTGTGTCAGTGTGCTGTGAGTGTGTGCAGTGTGCTGTGAGTGTATGCAGTGTGCTGTGAGTGTGTGCAGTGTGCTGTGAGTGTGTGCAGTGTGCTGTCAATGTATGCAGTGTGCTGTGAGTGTGTGCTATGAGTGTATGCAGTGTGCTGTGCAGTGTGCTGTGTGTGTCAGTGTGTGTGTGTGCAGTGTGCTGTGTGTATCAGTGTGTGTGTGTGTGTGTGTGTGTGTGCAGTGTGCTGTGAGAATATGCAGTGTGCTGTGCGTGTATGCAGTGTGCTGTGAGTGTATGCAGTGTGCTGTGAGTGTATGCAGTGTGCTGTGAGTGTATGCAGTGTGCTGTGAGTGTATGCAGTGTGTTGTGAGTGTGCAGTGTGCTGTGAGTATGTGTAGTGTGCTGTGAGTGTGTGCAGTGTGCTGTGAGTGTATGCAGTGTGCTGTGAGTGTGTGAAGTGTGCTGTGAGTGTGTGCAGTGTGCTGTGAATGTATGCAGTGTGCTGTGAGTGTGCAGTGAGTATGTGCAGTGTGCTGTGAGTATGTGCAGTGTGCTGTGAGTGTGCAGTGTGCTGTGAATGTATGCAGTGTGCAGTGAGTGTGTGCAAAAAAAAAAACTTAAAAATGTTTTTTTTTTTAAATTTGGGGTCCACGCTCAAACCGCGTTGTAAGCGGATCCGCGTTATAGCGGATCGCGCTATAACGGGGTTGAGCTGTATATATATATAACATTATGTAACATTATATAACATATATATAATGTCCACATGGAGAAATAAATTAAACTTTTTGGATAAGCGACAAATTATTATTTTTTGTTTTTTAAGTGCAAAAGCAAATTAAACGGTACATCTCATTGCCCCGGATTCCTGATACAAAACATTAAGGGCCTCATGCAGTAAGCAGCGATAAGGCGCTTATCGCCAAAAAAGCCTACAGCGATTCAGTAAACCCTGATAAGCCGGCGATAAGAGCAAAAATCGCAGAGAAAAAAAAATTGCTAAACGCGCTGTGATAAGCCACTTATCGCCAGTTTCTCAAACTCGCTCAATTCTAGATTTGGGATATAGTTCTCACAACTGATTGACTGAAGTACCATGTGACGGCAGCCATGTTGGATTTTGTGACCTCATGGTAAAGGGAACTGAAGCACAGCCATTCTGATTTGCTGGCTTCAATCCATTTACATGATGTCACATAAAAAAAAAGGGCATATGGTTTTCACAGCCAATCAGATGGCGTGTGAAACATTTGCCACCCAAATGTGATGTCACAGGCCATATTTAAAGTCGTGACATCTCACTTGAGCTCAAGAAGCCGACGGGTCAACATCGTGGATTTAACATGGGGCTAAAAAATGTTTTTTTATGTTTTTCATTGCCCATTGACTGCAAGTGTATTACTCTGCGCCAGTTTAGGGTACAGATGAATACAGTGGTAGCCAATGCATTTTTGGCCAAATGCATTTCTTCTATTGACTGTTATATTCTCTATTTCTCTTTATTGTTTAGATTAAATTGTTTTGAATTGTGAGGGCTTGTGTATTTTTTTGGGGACAGATTGGTTAGCATTTTTATCAAATGATGTATTTTGTTGGCTACTGGTTTTCATTTACTGTATGTGCTGCCTAGTGGTTGTATTAATTAAATAATGAATTGTTGTTACTTACTGCTTTTATGTATTAAATGTATTGTTTGGCTAGTGGTATGATTTATGTAATTGATTGCCTCAAGGTTTTAATGATTTTATTGAATGCCTAGTGGTTTAATTTCTTTAATTGATTGGCTAATGGTTTTATTTAGGTAATTGATTGGTCAGCCAAGATTTGCGCAGAGAGAGAGGCGTCTCTCTCTCTCTCTGCAGCAGAATCAACTCGCCGGGTGAGTCCTTTTCAGAGGGTCTATCATCTCGTCGCCGGCTACTCGCCATTTTTGCAAATGTTGCTATCACTGGTATTCGGGGCTTCCTGCATACCGTCATAGCATTGCTGTCAAAAATGGCGAATTAAAAATCGTGGCAATTTTATCTATCGGACTTTACTGCATGAGGCCCTTAATGTATTATTTTGCAACTTGTACAACATTTTCAGACAACTTGCTTGAACCGTTTCAGAGGAATTAAGTAATTAAAATGAAAAATAAATTGCTAACCATAGTAACGAACAGCACTGTACATCAACAACCTGTACATTTATTCTGACATCTTGTTGGCCGTGATAACTATTCACTGTACAGAAGGTTTTTGATTGCTTTTTCCGCGGTACACACGATGTTAGTATAACTGTTCATACATCACGGCTTTCTTGAGACTAATGAGTTTTGTGTTTTTGTTTTTACGCTTTCGGACAGTTTGTTGCGAATGAGATTGTCATTGTTACATGGAAGTGTTTTGCAGTTTCTGATATTATATTTAATGTATTTCTTTTCAACTCTCAATAATGATATTGTTGAGGTGGTATTCAGTATTTACATTTTTGTTTGACTTCAAGACCGTGCTTGATAGCTGTGACAGACAATAGCCGCCTTTCTGGGCAAGTTCATTACCGGTGCCTCGGCTGTCAGTGGAAACTAAGCTTATCTTTAGGCTCGTATAATACCATACCAGTGTGAGAATTAAATTGGCCAAACATTACTGTTGTAACTGATGTTTGACAATACTAGGACAATTTGATGATAAAATCCACACATTGACAGCATTTAAAAAATGTTTTTTTTGTTTTGTCTGTGTTAAGTTTAATCACTCATCCCACAAAGCGGTATAAAATATAGCATTTTTCTAGTAATTAGTAAACTTAAATATATACTGTGAAAACAAGAATGTCTGCAAGAGGGACAAAAGTTAGAGGAAACACAGATTTTTACCGAAAAAAATGACCAGACTAGTTTACATGTGCCGTATAATAAATAATAGTCTACATCACACTTTAATCTCTACTGATAAATATAATAGGGGATATTTTTAAGATGAAAATAATAATGTGTTCAAACAGAGCAACATGTTCTGTCTGTGTCACAGTTATGACAATTGTTATTCTTGTTTCTTACATTTGAACATTAGGAACAGCGTTAAATCCCCCCTCAGATATGGCAGATTTATGTGGAGCAATGAGAAAAATAAATGCAAACCTTTTTCACATCTCATTATAATATTATGTTATCTCCTCTCATACCCCCTGCTAATGCCACTTCCCAAAATTGTTACATTAAACCACAGGGAAGCAAAGAGTCCAAATGAATCTAATTGCAGCTGTTTTTGGAGAAATTCGCCAGATTACAATATTTGATACATATATAGTTAGAGCAGAAATGCAAAGAGTAGTTTTGTATTGCTTGGGATACACATAGACATCAAAGACCATTCAAAGACCTAACTCAATGGATATAGAGTCTTCTTTCACTTCAATATATGTCGTAAATGTGTAGCTATGTTTATTTTAGGAAGTGGCAAAGACGGCTGCACTTGTGCTTCCACTTAAACTTGTGCCTGATCTCCTTGCATCTGCTGTGCTGGAGCATGCCAAGACTCCAATGGGTGTGCCCTACCGCACACGGAACACTGCAGTGGACACTTACATGCATCCAGGACCTCATAGCCATCATCACTTTGTATTCACCATGTTACCCTATTTGAAAGTGTGAATATACTTTGCTTTTACTGGAATATATTTGAATACTGATTTCTGGTGCACTCTATGTCTCTCTTTACTCTATATGTATCTTACTATGCAACATGTTATGTAAAGAACATACAATATGCAACAGTTCAGACAACTATTACACATGCAATAGTTCTGTTTAATGGGTCAACTCTCGGGCAAGAGCCCAGTATAATACAAGCTCAAGGCTCCCTGGAAACCATTCATTGTGGGTAATTGTTCAAATCTGTAAAAAAAAAAAAATGCAATAAATTATTCAGAAATAAACATTCTTGAGCAGTCTTGTTTGGAATAACAGTAGCACACAACAGAAGCTCAGCACAGATGTAGCCATCCCTACCATTCAAACCTTGGGGACAAGATTGATATACTGTACTTTCTTCCCAACCATTGCTCTTCATTCTGGTCTCATTTATTAATATTCTCCATGTTGTGGTTTAAATCATTGAAAATGGTTCTTTTTAAAACATCTCAGATTTTGCAAACATATTGAAAATGCATGTATTCCAATGGCTCATCCACTTCTGCCCTTGCTTTTAATATGAATTCATCAGCTGGCTGGCAACTATAAAATTACAAATTTGAGTAAGATTACAGGGAGATGAGAGAATGAAATAAGGTAATTATCACTGTGGAATTAGGCGCTCCCTTGTAACAGCAGGAGAACTGTCAGTAATGAATTACTTGCTTTGTATTCTAAATCAAGCCCTTGTCTGCATATGTACATTGAATATATGACCCTGCATCTGTTTTTTTGACTATTCATCACATAAGCTACACCACCAGCCCAAGGTACAGAACTTTAATTGTACAGGATTTGACTAAGAGTTTGTATAATTCTGCCATTATTCCTTCCAAATAAAATGGTCTAAAAAACAATAAGGCTGCGGTCCCAGTCACTGCTACAGCGCACACCTCGGCGTGTAAGCACCGCCCCTCAATGGGGCTGGGCCCAGTACTCACCTTCCCGCTGAAGGTGCAGCCGCGCGGTACTCGCAGTTTTTTTTAACTCAATGGAATTTAGTTCAGAATTGGCGACGGAGGCGTTGCCATGCCCCCGCCGGCTGTTCACGCAATGAGGGCGAACCAGCCGCGTGAGGTCATGACCATGCCCCCGCAAAACCCCGACCACGCCCCCTCCCGTCGCAATCTCCCTCTCTCCCTAAAGACCACAGATCGCGGGTAGCGCTGTGCACGCGCCGCCCCGCCCCCCGCCGGGCGCGCGTGTCACAGTGATCACTGGGACCGCAGCCTAACGGACCAGTGAATATTGATAAACTGTACAGGTGCTTCGTGGTTTCTGTAGTATTTAAGGTACATATTTTCAGACAAGAAGGACTCTAAGACTGCAACATCCTCCAAAGGAATATCGGAAGATGCTGCAGTCCTAGGAGTAACTCCGTCTTCCAGAGATAATAATACTGTCGGCACCTGATTCATTATTCCTTCGTTTGTTAGCAAAATGTCGTGCAAGTGCAACCTGTCTTACAAATGTAAATAACGGAGTAAAAAGACTACAACAGATGGACACTTATTGGTCAACTGTCTTGGAAACATTGGAACCATTTTTTGACAATTTTTGCATTTGTATACAGTTTGTGTATCACCGTGTGTTTTAGGCATGATTCCAGGATTGGCTGAAGCCTATCACATGGGGTAAATTAGATGTATATAAGGGTATAAGTAAAGGGATTTGCAGAGCCCTTGAAAAAGCCCTGAGGGAGAAACGTGTTAGGCTATTTCTCCTGTCTGTTTTTAATATCTCCCTGCATTTCATGTTGAGGGATTATGCAACTGGGGTTTGCTATAATAAAGACATATGTTTCTTTTTTTCTCCCTGACGGGCTGAGTTTTCTGGTTCTTACTGCTGCTCTGAGTTAACAACGGTTAGCTCTGAACACTAGCACATTTCAAGCATTTTCCTGGAGCGCCCTTCCTCCATTGTCTTACAGCAGGGTTAGCCAACGCCACTCCTCAAGGGCCACCATGTTGCCAGCTGTCCAGTATTGAACCGGACTGTCCAGTAAAAATTTAGAGGTAATACTGGACATGTGTCTGGTATTACCATTCTGGACATAGTAACCTGAACGGCTTGGGGGGAGCCGGGCTGTTGCTAGTTGGCTGGGCAGGTTCCTTCATCCTGATTGGCTCCTGCTGGGTAATGCAGCCAATCAGGAGGAGGTGTCAGGAGCCGGGGGGTGGGGCCAAAGAGAGGAGTAAACAGCATGGAGCAGAGAGAGATAGGAGGTGTGTGTCTCGAACGCATTGTACCTTTCACCATTGTGTCCAGTATTTTTGGGGCAGCCACCTGGCAACCATACCAACAGGTCAGGTATTCAGGATATCACTGCTTCAGCACAGGAGATTCAATCAGTGGCTCTTTAGTTCCGGGACACTCTGGTACCCGAGATACCAGTGAAGTTACCAGGTTTAAATCTTCCTCAGGGTGAACAAATCCCCGACCACTCGGTACCTGCAACATCATCAGTTGTAGCTTTCTTTTGGACGGCCATTTAAATCCCCTTTAAAAACCAAGATGTAATAACGGTAACTTAACCTATAAGTATCCCGGGAATTGGGGGGGGGGGGTTCAAGAGCTGAGAATAATGGGGTTCAGCGTTGGAAGACCACCCAGTTCTAATTCTGTAAAAAAAAAAATGGAGGACAGTTAGGTTGGATTGCTCCTTTAATAAACACTCCATTTATGTTGCCCCCCTCCAACCCCCCCAAAAATCTCCTCCCTGCGGGGTGCAACCCCCAGTTTGCACACCCCTGTACTACACTATACTATGTTACTATAGTATGTAACTACTTTATGTAACTTCTATGCATAAGATATAGGAATCTGTGGCCAAGTATGGGGTTGCTTCCTCTAAAACTAGTATCACATAATATTGATCCCTTATATTAAAGCGGGACTCTGCAGAGATGGTGACTGCAGATGTTTGAGACCCACTTAACAACCTATTTTCTTGTCAATCTAGCATAGATTTGTCTTGCAAAGGAATGACTGAGAGTTCTGTAGAAAAATAAATTACCAATATGGAATAAATGTGAAAAAGAGAATAACATTATTCTCACAAGAGTTAGTAATCCATTATTTATTTTAAAAACAAATACAACCAGCGCCCTCAATGCTGCGAACATCTCATTGTGCTTCAGGGGTGTTAGATGTTAGATGGAGATGTCCCTCATGGTTTAAGTAAAATATCACACAAGTGAGAAGAGAGCAGAATAAGAGTTTTTAAAAAATCAAGGGTTAAAAAAATAAAAACCATCGTCATAAAATTAGAACACTGCGCACATGCTTCTATCTCCTAAGATATTGGCGTGTTCCCCTTTCCGCTGCTGTGTCGCAGCACTCCAACGCTCCTGCAGACACCTCACACCAGAGCTCTCCAAAGACAGAAGAAAAAGACAAACAGAGTACACAAAAATAGCAGTCAAGAGTACATTCATAGACGTGTAAGCAATCGCCAAATAGATTCCCGGAAAAATAGCCATCACTAGAGACATGCAAATCCGTTTCCCGGATTTTCCTGAGTTTCCATTCAAAATCCGTTCCGCAGTGTAAAATTCCTCGATGGATTGTTACAGTTTCAATCCGTGCAAATTACTGCAAAGCCGCCATTGGACACAATCCATGGGGGATTTTTAACAATCCATCCGCGGAATCTGCAATCCGCATGTTTCTATGTGTGTGATCTTTCCATAAACAAATTGGAAGGTTTTGAATAGTATTTTTGGGGTTCCTTACCCAAATTAATTACACATGCAAAGTCTAATTACTGTACAATACTGTAAAATATTAGAGTGGCAAGTTTTAAAAGTGGGAAGCTGGAAATACTGACGGACTGTATCCAAGTAAAAAAGGCAACGTTTAAAAAAAGCGAAATTAGAGGTCCATTGAACTTCAACCTTACAGTATCTTTTGCTGCTCGATTTGAAAGTTTATTTTCTGGGAAAAAATGACAGGATATGCTATTATTTCTGGTACTGCGCATGCGTCATCTGGTGCTACAGTAGATGGTGCATGTCTACAATCATACTGGACACTACTGTAGTATCATTGGGAATTAAAGCTAATACTGTATAGTACAGTACATTATATTTACCTTCATTATAAAGTTTGCCAAACGGGTGGAGATGAGCCAATGTCAGAGGTGTATTGTGTGTAGAAGCTGGGGTCACTCATATCGTCTGCATTTTAGTTGACAGGTGACTAGTGGTAGTGAGATGGTGCCAGGTAGCAATGATTATAATCAGTTGACTAGGTTTTCATTGACGGTCAGCCAGCTATTGCAATCGTATTGGCAAGCCGGGGTGTATTGTGCGTAGAAGCTGGGGTCACTCATGTCATCTGCATTATAGTTGATAGTTGACTGCTGAAGCCGGTTGTCAGATGGGGCCAGGTATCAATCATTGTTGACAGGTGGGGTCAGGTAGCAAGGATTGTAATCAGGCGAGTTCACTAGGTTTTCAGTGATGTCAGTGACGATCGGCCTGTTATTGCAATCGTATTGGCAAGCTGTGGTGGGTACATTTGGGGGTAGGGAAATATGAATCTTAAATGGTTTAAACCCGACCTTTCTCCTTTTGAAGTTGCCACCTGCAAGCATACTGGCAAAACCTTGGAGCACAGACCAATAACCCCTGCTATCTCCCACAGGAGAGGCAGTGCAAAAAAAAAAAAACCTCATTAGTTAAAGTTTGCCTTATCGAATGCTTCCACCCATGATGGTTAGGTGAAAATTTGAAAAAATCGTAGTTCTCAATCATAAGATAATATATCTCTGCTAAAATCGCCTTCTTATCTGTTCCAGCAATAATTGCAGAAAATATTAGATATGCGTAACTGGCGTTCGGTTTTGAATAAAGACTTGGCATGATGTTGAGTGTAAAGGTTCGGTCTATTCAGCAATTGTGCGGGCAAAGCAATTGAGAATAATGTGCCCAACATTGTGCTTGGAAACTTAAATTATGAAAACACCTAAATTTGATAACATCTTCAGCGACCAAGGTCATTTTACAATGGATCACTGTAGTGTTCTCGCTTTTTATCTGAGTTTTATACACCTGCAAATTGACACATTGTACAGTAAAGTAACTGCGTTACAGTTTACACTTGATAGTACAAAGGGGATTCATTGTGCCACCTGGTAGATACGCGAAGAACTGCACCCAAACAAATCAGAATCCAGGTACAGTTATTCAAAGAAATCAACAACGCTAAACACAGGTGTGATTGGTGTGATTGGCTGCATTAACGCTAGCGCTCGCCAAGCATAGTGAGTGAATCACGCGTGGAATACAACAGACTTGACGAAAATGGCTCAGAGAAATGTTCGAATAATGGCCGCTGTATCTGTACATACATAAATACATACAGAAAAAAGAGTAGCGCTATCAGTGTGTGGGTGTTGGTGTGTTCTAAAATGTTGCAATAACAATTATGTTAAAAAATTGTATAATAGTTGTGACAAACGCCCCTCTTTTGTAGTGCTGACGTCTGTCTGGGTTCTTCCCGACACAGTCTTCTAGGGTTAATTATACAACAAACAGGATCAGGCAAAGTATTATGCTGCTTAACTCAGGCTTCTGCCTGCTTTATTTTCATCCAAGTAAGGTACTGCAGCTTTAACATGTGAAGGTTAGAGGTACTCAGATACTTTCATTCAGCAGTTCACTCATTTTATTGTTACAGTATTTCCCACACTGTTATTTCAAGTAAAAAGAAACCAAATTATATAAACAAAATCCTATCCCTTTCAGGGATCTAACTACACATAGAATCAGTCTCTCTAACAGCTGCTGGCCAACTAACCTGGTTCCCCAGCTTAAAACAATGCCCTCTCATTTAGGGTCACTTAGATACAGCACAGTCTTTTAGCAACAGCAGTAAACATTTGTTTTGTCTTATCTGTTCGCGGAGTCCAGGCAAATCCTCTGGTACTGTGATACGTGGAGGGGCCGTCAACCCCGATACTGGATGCAGGGGAGCAGCGATACCCCCAGCCTCCAGGCTCCAAGGAGAGAGAGAGAAATGCAAAACCTCTCTGCTCTAAATACCTGTGCATGTGATTAGAAGAGCAAGTGAGGGAGAACTAGAGCCATTGTAATCTGTGGTCTGGATTTTCCATCCAGCTGCCTGAGTTAATGTGAAGCTGTGGACCGGATCATTTTTAGCTATTCCTGCACTTTCTGCTCTAAAATGGGGCAGAAAGCTGCCTAACATCTTTGGACTATGTCACATATCCCCCTCCCCAGCTCACACCTACTGGGGTGAGCGGCCATGGACCTCACTGGGGTGAGCGTCCTACCTGAAATACTTGAGCTAACTCCTCAGTACAACATTAAGTACTCACATGATACGAATATGAACTTCATTATAAATTTACCAACCAAAAAGGGCATTTTTTTTTTTTTTCCATATTGTAAGCTACCAATATTTTTTCTCTTATACTACAGCCTTGTAATCTTAAGGGCCATCAACCCTGTATATTAATTTGTAGT
Organism: Ascaphus truei; assembly: GCF_040206685.1. Classification (NCBI taxonomy): domain Eukaryota; kingdom Metazoa; phylum Chordata; class Amphibia; order Anura; family Ascaphidae; genus Ascaphus; species Ascaphus truei. The sequence goes on from NC_134489.1 coordinate 104,542,762, forward strand.
TTAGCTACATTTTCAACACAGAGAACCAATATAACATTGTAATATTGACAAAATGCTTATTTGCATAGTTAAGTGTCCGTGACATAGTCCACACGTGTAATAAAAAAATAAATCGGTCAGTTCCCCCAAACTTTTTTTTTTTTTCTTTGACTTCCAGTCCATTACATTTCCTGACTTTATTTCATAGGCCGCTGCAAACTGCAAATGACTGGACGGTTTCTTTAGCTTCTGACGGAACTCTGGGGCCGGATAGTCTTTGTCTTTATATTGTGGCCCAGAGTGGCGAGATCCGGAAAAATTCAAGGCCAGCGTTGACCTTCGTCGCTTTTGATTTGCGACCTTTGAACCTTTATGGTACTTAGAAGATGAAGCACTGATTACCTGGAGCACCTTCACCTTGATGGGGCTCTCACTAACTCCGGCTGTACCCTGTGGTATTTTACCTTTGCAGCCGGCAGGCATGTAGTCTTGGACCTCTCTTTCCTGAGGTCTACATTTATTCAGGCGGAAGTACCGCTGGATAACCAGTGACGCATTTCTCAGGGTTTGATAGCGAATCCTGTTCTGTGTCATCCTAGTCAGAGACTGGATTTTTATAGTTGCTCCTTTCATAATGAGGAACCTGTTTCGTACCATGCGGGCACGGTAGAATGATTGAAGAACACAGGCTGCTTTATTCCGGTGATTGAACCGACGAATTTTCATCCCTCTGTAGGCAGCCTGTAGGATGATAGTTGCGGCGCGTTTACGCCGATAATTTTCTCTTTCCCTTCTTCCTTGGACAAGAGCTTTGCAGTGCTTCTGAATTATTCTAATGCTTTTCTCCTTTTTCAAAATGTTAAGTTCCTCCAAGAGAGAATTTTGTTTTGTGCATACATGTCGCAATTCTGTTCTCAAAGCGTCCATTTCTTCCTGGTGCTGGCTCTGAGTGTGCATCAGTGCTTCCTGCACTTCTAATTTTTCCTGAGTCAACTGTTTCTTTACTTTTTCTGCTTGGTCAGTCAAATCTGAATTTTCCAATTTCAGAGTCTCATTTTCTTGCTTTACAGTCTCTAACTCACTTAGGGCATTCTCATGGGTTTGCTTCAACATTCCCAGCTCTGTGTTCAGACCGTGGCCCTCCAGGCGTAAGTGTTGCACCTCTGTGCTGAGCGCATGAACCTCTTGTAGAGCCTTCCCGTATTTCTGTTTTAGGATAGCAATCAATTTGTCAGACTTAATCTGTTTTTCATCCCTGGTGGCAATTACGGTGTTGGCCTTTTCCAGATTAGTCGTCACCTCTTCCATCTCACTCCGTAAGAGAGACTCTGTTTTCTTCAAAGCCTCGTGCTCTTGTAAAGCTGGAAGTATACACCTCTGTAACTCGGCGTTCGCTTCTCGCTCCTTGTTCCAACATTCTCGCACCTTATTGTTAGATTCTTGCTTATTCTTCCAACATTCTCGCTCCTTCATCAATCCCTGCCGCAGGACTTCATAATCATGGCGGGCAGCTTGGAGTGCAGAAACCAAAGCCTCTTTATCCTGGTTCAAGGATTCAGCTTCCCTTTGCTCCTCCTTTTCCTTTGCCACTGTTCCCGTGACAATTCTGCCGGTCACTCCGGTCTGCAGCACATCTTGGCGCCTTTCTGACACATGTCCTGACAGCGCAGGTTCAAGTGGCTCGGTCACTTCCCCTGTGACTTGAGGAACAGTTTTCTTTTTCTTCTTTCTTTTTGCTTTATTAGCTCCAGAGATATCAGTGGTACTGGGCACAAGCACACTGGTATCAGCTTCCACATCTTGCTTGCACTCATAGGGCGTTGCTTGTTTTTGCAGCTGTTTGTCTTTGAAATTTTTGGGGCACACATCTTCCATGTGACCTACTTTATGACAGGTCCAGCATACTAAATTCATCTGTGGGTACGGCTCTCCTCCAGGGGCCACATACGAGTCGCCATCATCATCATCATCGTATGGCGTGAAGGGACACTGTTTTTCATGATTATGTACATTACAAAACAAACATTTCACGTCGGCCATTTTAGAAACCCGGCAGGGACAATCTGCTAGCTGCAATTTCACTCACTTCAGCCACTTGCATACAGCACTTGCTAGCTGCAAATTCACTCACTTCAGCAAAAGGCATTAGCTTTACAAACAGCACTGGTTAGATGCAATTTTTTTTTTTTTTTTTTTCTTCAGCAAAACATTTTGGTTTTCTGTTTGGGTTCAAGGTGCTATTGCATCCACACTTCGCACATTCTCTGTGTATGCTAGAAGCACAACTGATATACACAGTGGGACAGACTTCACTCATAGCATCTGTACTTTAGTTCAGCTGGGCGGCCATTTTAAACCCCCGCATTTATTTGCAAACCCACAGACTTTTTAGTGTCGACCCGCATTCTCCACCATATGTGACAAACGCCCCTCTTTTGTAGTGCTGACGTCTGTCTGGGTTCTTCCCGACACAGTCTTCTAGGGTTAATTATACAACAAACAGGATCAGGCAAAGTATTATGCTGCTTAACTCAGGCTTCTGCCTGCTTTATTTTCATCCAAGTAAGGTACTGCAGCTTTAACATGTGAAGGTTAGAGGTACTCAGATACTTTCATTCAGCAGTTCACTCATTTTATTGTTACAGTATTTCCCACACTGTTATTTCAAGTAAAAAGAAACCAAATTATATAAACAAAATCCTATCCCTTTCAGGGATCTAACTACACATAGAATCAGTCTCTCTAACAGCTGCTGGCCAACTAACCTGGTTCCCCAGCTTAAAACAATGCCCTCTCATTTAGGGTCACTTAGATACAGCACAGTCTTTTAGCAACAGCAGTAAACATTTGTTTTGTCTTATCTGTTCGCGGAGTCCAGGCAAATCCTCTGGTACTGTGATACATGGAGGGGCCGTCAACCCCGATACTGGATGCAGGGGAGCAGCGATACCCCCAGCCTCCAGGCTCCAAGGAGAGAGAGAGAAATGCAAAACCTCTCTGCTCTAAATACCTGTGCATGTGATTAGAAGAGCAGGTGAGGGAGAACTAGAGCCATTGTAATCTGTGGTCTGGATTTTCCATCCAGCTGCCTGAGTTAATGTGAAGCTGTGGACCGGATCATTTTTAGCTATTCCTGCACTTTCTGCTCTAAAATGGGGCAGAAAGCTGCCTAACATCTTTGGACTATGTCACATAGTGTAAAATAAACTTTGAAAATGAATATGATAATATATATATAACAAAATAAGTTATATATATATAAAAAAAAACACAAAAAGGAAAAAAAAAGTGAATATATATCAATGAAACAATGTCCAGTGAAAAATAGAACAAACCAGTCCAATGAAATGGATGAAAACAAGTCCATAAAGGTGTTACAGTCACTGTATGGGGAGGCAAGCTTCTATATGATCTAGCCAGATCAGCGAAATCTACAAGAACAAGAGAAAAAGAAGCGCCAGCTCCATAGCATGATACTGTTGTAAAAAACACAAATTTATTCAAATTAAAGAGAGGCCGCCAGGACATGCACTCACTTCAAATATATAAAAAACATTCATGGGAGACAATCTGTAAGCTTCCAGGATGTGGAAAGGGGAAGGTGCAGCCAGGATGTAGTCAAAGCAGTATGTTAAGCTGTGGTATACAAGGCAGATACTTAACAGTTAGGCCTTGCCCCCGCTGCATGCTACAGCGTCCGCTGTGGCGGACGCTGCGCTCACCAGAGCCCTCCCCGCAACGGCGCTGGGCCCGCTGCGAGGGGGGGCCGCAGCGCTCGCGCGAGAGCTACTCCTGCTCTCAATAGAATTGAGAGCAGGAACTCGCGTCGAGCGGCTAGGCACGCCCTCCGGCGGTTCAGCCAATGAGGGCGAACCTGCCGGGTGACGTCATGGCCGCGCCCTCGTCACTCCTCCGGCACGCCCCCCCCGGTCTCTGCTCCTGCAGTGAGCTGCAGACCGGGGAATCGCCGGAACGCGCAGCCGAAAGCGCGGGCGCGCATTAGAGCGCCGTGACCGGGGCCTTAGCCTAAGATGTCATCAAGGCCAGGGCCATCTTAACAACATTAGGGGCCCCCGGACAAAGGAGTGCATGGGGCCCTGCCTACACTGTCGCTCCCAGCCACCCACACGCTCACTAGCAGCAGCAGGCACCGGAAGTGCTGCACTGCTAGTTTGCGAGCGGTTGTGACGCGAGCCGGGGTGCCGGGCGGGCGGAGAGCGAGCGGAGCCGGGGTGCCGGGTGGGGGAAGAGTGAGCGGAGCCTGGGTGCCAGGCGGGGGGAGAGCGAGCGGAGCTGGGGTGCCGGGCGGGGGAGAGCGAGCGGAGGCGTGGTGCTAGGCGGGGGGAGATCGAGTTGGGTTGCCAGGTGGCTTGTCCAAAAATACTGGACACAATGGTGATTGGTGCGACGCACTCGAGAATCGTTGGTGGGGAAGAATGTTATTTATAAATGTGCTGACTGTTATGTCATTTGTTCTAAATTTCACTCTCAGTATTCACCAATTTGCACCAATTTATATTCTATGTCGTAAAAAATTTGGGGAGCAGTCTTGGGAGGGAGCACCCTTCCGATTATTGTTTTAGGCAATAGAATATGAAATAGTGCAAATTGGTGCATGCTTGGAGTGAAATTAAGAACAAATGACGTAATGGTCAGATCATTTATAAATAACTGACCTGCAGTCATACTGTACATGGCGAGCGATACTGATCTTACTGCTCCTCCCACAAATTCCAAGATTGTTGCAACCCCTCCTCATCCTCTCTCTCTACCCCCTTGTCCTCTCACCCTCCCACCCCCCCCTTGTCCTCTCACCCTCCCACCCCTCTTTGTCCTCTCACCCCTCCCTTCATCCTCTCTCATCCCCCCCATCCCCCCTCCCTTCATCCTCTCTCACCCCCTCCTTTCATCCTCTGTTACCCCCCCCCCCATCCTTTCATCCTCTCACCCCCCCCCCCCTGCATTATCAGTACAGTAGCTTTCAAATTTAGACTTCAAAATCCAGCTTTAAATTGCATATTAAATCATGCCATTGAATAAGTAACATGCTCTGCCTTTTTGGGGATGATCAGTAAGTAAGGGTGCTGCAGAGATTGCAATGCTGCTGGGATGAGAGCTGAGTTATGGAGCCTTTCTAAGAATTTACAATTGTGGTTATTTTTAATAGATCTTGAAAATGGGAAGACTGTTAGTATAGTAAAAGAAAAGAAAAGTGAGGGCGAGTGAGCAATTAAACATAGTTGCCAGTACTGTATGTCTGTTACCACACACACACACACACAAACAGACATATACACACACACACACACACACACACACACACACACACACACACACACACACACACTGAGACATACACACACACACACACACACACACACACACACACTGAGATACACACACACACTGAGACACACACACACACACACACACACACACACTGAGGCACACACATATACAGGCAGGACACAGGACACAGACAGAAAGACAGACACGCTGAGACACACACAAATACAAACACACACACAGATAGACAGACACACACACACAGACAGGACACAGATAGACAGACACATACTGAGACACACACACAGGCAGGACACTGAGACACACACACACACACACACACACACACACACACACACACACACACACGACACAGATAGACAGACACACACACAGGCAGGACACTGAGACACACAGACACAGCCTCACGTCTCTGCTGCATGCTTTCCTCTGCTCCTTGGCCCCACCCCCCAGGCTCCTGCCACCTCCCGATTGGCTGAATTATACAGCAGCAACCAATCAGAAGCTGCCCAGCCCCCTAGCAGCAGCAGCCCTGCTCTATCCCATGTCCGGTATTATCTGGGCTGGGGGAGAGCATTGGTGGGCACGCATGGGCCAGGCGCGTGTGGCCCCCCCCCCTATGCTGTGGGGCCCCCGGGCAACTGCCCAGCGTGCCCATACGTTAAGATGGCCCGGATCAAGGCAGATAAGGGGAGGGATGATGTTATCCACTTCAGTGGTGGTGAAGCTGGATCCAGAGGTCTGGTACTCGTGGCGCTTGAATGGGACCCTCAGCATCACAGAGGGAATGTCCCCATAGCACAATGTAACAGCGCCACCCCAGCAGTGTACTGAAAAATGCCTCTCTCCTCTAACTCAATGTCCGACAAAACCGCCGATTTAAACCACATGTAGCTGCTGCAGAATCCGCATACACACTTCCTGGTTAGCGGATGATGTCAGTGCGTCATACATACATATACACATACATACACACATACATACATACATACATACAGTACATACATACACACAAGCTCCATATTTCAGCAATGGGAAATCTAGCTACAGTAAGACGCACGTTGGAATTGAAAGTACAAATAAACACCGTATTATAAGAGAGAAAAGCTGCCCACTTGAGTCATAGCTTTGTGTCTGGTGGAAACCTGCGGCATGTCAAACCTTATAGCTGAGAATTAATAGTGTCTTTTTTTTGTTTTCTCTGCAATGCTCATATCTCTGCAAAACAAAAGAGAAATTAAGCTTCATTGCTTAGTTTTATAGCTTGAAATTACACTTTGAAGCTTGATTTGTTATCACATACATTCTGATTGCTAACACTGTTTTTATTATGCTTTGCAAATCATTATATTTGTTTCAAATCTTAAATTCATGGGCAAAGTAAGTAATTTGAATTAACTAAAATACGCTTGTGCATACTGTAATTTTGCTTAAAACCGTGTGTGAGTATAATGCAATGCCTTGCTAAATATTCAATGTTAGAGTTCAATGGCTGTTTTGTAACTTCAATGCAGAATGCATAAAAAGGACTTTCTTCAATCCAAGTATATATTATATACAGACTTAATATAAATGACTTGTCCGAATACACTGAATATGTGAAGGCAATTACTGCTCTCCCTGAAAATCTTGGATGCTCAAGGTGATTTTTGACAATGTAAATAACTAAAAATCATTGTGAATCATTGTTTGTAGAATCTGATATCGTTTCACAAAACTCTGAGTTCTTTTCTCAGGGACCAGAGCCGTGTGGCACGTTTTCCTGCCTTGTGCATGTGTAGGTTAATTATACTTCATGTTATACATTATACCTTAATTATAATTCATAGCGACAAATTGGGTAACATTTGGATTCACACCACATGAGAATTTAACAATGACTCCGTCTATACCTCTTACATTGAAGACTTCATTCAAGGTTATCGTGATGGGTCTGTTTTAGCAGGTATAAGGTAACCCAGTAGTTTTAAGATAAAGGGGAGCATGATACTGGTAGGACCACAAGAGGGTTATAAGTGGAGTTGGGTTTGGGAAGAAACACAGAAACACTAAGACTACATTAAGGGCAATTTGCCCCACCTACTACTCACAATTTCCCAAATACTCTTGCCAGGCAGATAGTTCTGAAATGTAAGTCTGTTAATAAAATGTTCCAATAAAACCACAATGTAAGTAGTTTGTGTGAGTGCTGCAGGGCATCTAAAAATAATAGAAAATCTCAGAGTATACTGTACTGTGTTATGAGTTTATTGACCTAAATAATGGTGTTCAACGTTCCTATTACCATAACAACGTTTTTAAGTAAATCATCCTTTGAATGTGCAGCAGATGAAAATCGCATAAAAATATTAAAAAATAACTAAGCAGAAGTTCTGAGAACTAGTATCTTATTAACTAGTAATTCTCTAAATGATACTATCGTGATTCTCAATGTTAAATTAATTGAGACTCTTTGTAATACAGTACTTTTCTTGTCAACTTCCCATGTTACCACTGACTTGTAACGGTCATTTATGCTAATGCCAATATGGATTATCTTACTCATTTCTGGCAAACCTACAGTCTTCCTTTTGACCCAGCATTGAAGTCGTTCATTTAAATCCATCATTGAGAATAGCCTAACCTCCGATCCATTACGATGGTTTATATAGTACAGTAGTTCAAGAATAAACACAAACTTTCATCTTAATGGTTCTGCTAAAGAAAATGTGTCTTCCGAAGTTGAGTTCAATATTAGGTCTGAATAAAGCGCTTTGGCCTGAAAGTATTTCATGGAATAACATCTAAATAAATAAACGGGGGATGTCTTGCATTCTTTATGAATGCATGATTGCAAGATATGACTTGAAAAGCATTTTAAGCCAGTAGAACGATTCCCATGGTCTAAATCATGCATATGATTTCCCTCAGCACGACATGGAACACGTTTTCTCGAACATCTTTCTATCTTCATGCATTGGGCTGATGGTCATTCCTGCAGCTGAGGGGCAAATTACAGCATTTCTAAAGAGATGATTGTTTGCTTAATATTTTCAGGCACAATCACAGGGTTATTTACAAAAAAAAAAAGGAAATACACAACAATATGACAGAATTTCTATTAGAGATCAGCAAAACCGGATGTTTTAAATCAGAACCTTACATTCCAAAACCATTACAATTTTTCAAACCAAAACCAAAGCCCAAAATATTATTTAGAACTAGAACAACAGGCCAAGTACCCATCTCTAAGGGTTTCTAACCACATATTTTTTTGTTATTAATTTAAGCTTTTCAGTTGGGTGATGGAAAAAAGTGTGAATAGCGCTAGTGTAAACCGTATGTGACACAAACAATATACAACAAACAGTATTATTAAAACCTGTGATACTGAGATGTTAAGGTAGTCCTTGAGCAGCCTGAGAGGTTGATCTGGTATCTCCTAACCAGATATAGAGTCTGTGTGGATGAAAACCTCCTATGGCGCTGAGGGAAGAATGGACACTGATTCTCTTGCTGCAGATCTTTTCTTTGAGCTGAAAAACCTCAGATAAAAGGGAAGACAAACGAGAAGGCAAAAACACCGCAATAGTGTATTACCAGGGATATGCTAGTGTATACAAATTAAGAGCAATTTATTAAAACATAACAATTAAGACATAAACATATATCACATTTGGACAATTAATAGATTAATCGGATATAAAACTACCAAGCGCTTGTGCTATGGAAGATGTGCTGCTCCGCCTTGGTAAAATTGAAATCCTACTCACCGAACATGAGTAGGACATGTGCAAGGGTTTAGGGTCTTTTCCTCCAGAAGACACCCCCGCACTAATAGACGGACGTACCCCACAGCGAGCGGTGTCTTCTGGAGGAAAAGACCCTAAACCCTTGCACATGTCCTACTCATGTTCGGTGAGTAGGATTTCAATTTTACCAAGGCGGAGCAGCACATCTTCCATAGCACAAGCGCTTGGAAGTTTTATATCCGATTAATCTATTAATTGTCCAATGTGATATATGTTTATGTCTTAATTGTTATGTTTTAATAAATTGCTCTTAATTTGTACACACTAGCATATCCCTGGTAATACACTATTGCGGTGTTTTTGCCTTCTCGTTTGTCTTCCCTTTATCTGAGGTTTTTCAGCTCAAAGAAAAGATCTGCAGCCAGAGAATCAGTGTCCATTCTTCCCTCAGCGCCATAGGAGGTTTTCATCCACACAAGCTTTTCAGTTACTTTATTTGTCTAATTGTTGTATGATTTTATACTTACTTAAAGCATGGTTCATGTTTTAATATGCCGTTTTAGCATTGTCCTGCTTATTTTCATTTTTTTCCCCATGGATTTGGTAAAAAATCCCAAGCCAGACCCAAATACATTTTGGCAAAACAAGAAAAGAAAATATTTTTAGAGTCAAAACCACGTCCAACAAAAAAAAAATCTACGTTTAGAACCAAAAAAACTTTCATTTCCACTTGCTACGGTACATACACCTGAACAGCAGCATGTCCTGGTATTTAGTAATATATTCTTGGCCTTATAATGTGCATTCTCATAAATGTAACTAAACAGATTCACTCACAAACCATTTTGAAGTCTGCTACAGTATATTCACTTTGTGTAGAAACTTCCGACAATGCTTTTCTTCCTGACGAGTAGAGACAGCCGAATCCGACCAAATACGTTTCCCGGATTTTCTCGCATTTCTCCCACAAAATCCATTTTGCGGTGTAAAATCCCCGGACAGATTTGTTCGGTTTTAATTTGCGTGGACTAATCAAAATCCGCTATTGGATACAATTCGTTGATGGATTTGTAGAATCCAATCCGCTGAATCAGCGATCTGTTGAATCTGCCAAGGAATTGCTGAATCCGCAGATTGGATTCTACAAATCCATGTACGGGTTGAGGAATCTGTGTAGTGTACTGGTAATAATAGTAAAAAAAACATTGCGAAATGCGAATTGCCCTTTTTGAGATTGATCCGCGGAATGCTGTGGACCAAAAGAACCGGACGATCTGCTGCGGATCCAAATTCACCCCAAAAATTTCGCCCATCTCTGCTGACTAGAGATGCGCCAATGTTTATGAATGTGGTTTGCGCCAATTTTTCACAAATGTAAAAATTTGGCCTTTTTTGCTAAATTTTGGCAAACGTTTGCCTGAATTTTTTTTGCAATTTCACGAGAAATTTGAGAGTTCACCAGAAGTTTGAGAGAAGCTTGCCTATTAGCCCAGATTTTCACAATATTTTTTTCAAAAATGGCAATATATATATATGTATATATATATATATATATATATATATATATATATATATATATATATATATATATATATATACAGTATATGTAAATACCGTGACTTAGTGATTGTTTTGTGCAAAGCCTGCCTTTACCATACATTTTTTCGCAAAAGAAGATTGGCAATTTTTTCCAGATTTTAAATCATTGGTCCAAAATTACACACATCTTTATTACTGGCAGTTTGTAAGCAATATGGTTATTTCCCAAGGCAGGGGTGTACAGACCTTCCCCCCTGCCCCCCCATGCCTTCTCTGCTCCCCTGCATTTGATGCCGCATTGCCATGACAATGCGTTGCTGGAAGCCAAGGTAAGTGAGTTACAGAGGTCATGCATGATCCCCCAATATTTAATTTAAATTCCTTGGGGAAGAGCGAGGGACCTCTGTAACCACCGTGCCTCCCCATGAAAATCTCAACCCCCCAGTTTGCGCACCCCTATCCTAAGGCACACACTATTAAGGACGCCCCACACCACAGAAAATGAAAAAGAAATTTCCCCCCCAAAAAAGTTTTTCAGAAAACATTTCCCCAAACCCCCCACCCCTCCCTAGATAGGAAGCAGAGGGTCTCCGGAGCTGAACCCCATTCATTTCACGTTCGAGGACCCCCTGCTTCCTGAGATACTTACCTGCTTTAGGGGTGCCGGTATCTCAGCTCAGGTTTAGATGTTCCATTACATGGGCCAATAATAGGAAGTTGTGATGCCATATCAGATGCTTCTAATTGTCCCATGTGACCAGGGGCTTACCTACTTACCGCCTAGAGACGGAACCTGGGAAAACCCCTATTTTTACTGTGGAATATTCCGAATGGAAACTAAGATCTGCAGGGGTAATAACTTAGGGAAACAAACAGTATTAACAGGACATATTTTTTCTTGCAGGAGAACGATGTCAGGCAATAGTTACAAAGAAAAATAAGACATTATCTAGCATAAAGCGGGGAATGCATGGAAGGGAAGAAAGCATAATTTTGCCATCGTATAAACCCTTAGTATTGCACTTTGAATATGGAGTACAGTTTTGGGCACCATTCCATAAAAAAGACATTTAGTAACTTGAAAAAGTACAGAGAAGAGCCACCAAATGCATAAATGGGATTGAAGGTCTGACCTATGACGAAAGGCTAGCAAATTTACATTTGTTGTCAATAGAAAATAGGCATCGAAGAGAGGATATGATAACTATTTACACATATACCAAAACAAGGAACTTTCAAAAGAACTATTCATCCCGAGGGCAGTACAAACAACACAGGGTCAAACCTTAAGGTTGGAGGAAAGGCGATTTCACCAGCAACAAAGGAAAGGGTTCTTTACAGTAAGGGCAGTAACAATGTGGAATTCATTACCCATGGAGACTGTGATGGCAGATACAATAGATATCTTTAAGAAAAGTTTGGACATCTTTTAAGAAAGGAAAGGTACACAGGGATATACCAAATAAGTAAACACGGGAAGGATGTGGATCCAGGGAGAAATTTGATTGTGATTTGTGGAGTCAGTAATGTATATTTCTCCGTCTTGGATAATGTTGCATTGGGGTTTTCTGTTTGTCTTGCTATGGATAAAATATAATGTAAATACAAATACAGGATGAGTACTGTATCTCAGTCGTCTACATTTAACATTCTCAGTGGACATATGTAACTATGGTGTGTAACTATGTAACTAGGGTGTGTAACTATTGGGTGTGGGGTTTGTAGACAAACTGAGCTCAACATTTCTTTGTACTGTGTCATTTTTTTTTTCAATTATGTCTCAGAAAATAAAGAAATTGTAACTTAACAGGGCAATTCAGAGAAAGCGTTTAGAGAAGAACCCCAATGTAATCTGCATAATTACGTCTTACTGTCCCAAAAATGTAATATAGAGAATAAAGAGAATGTAGTGCACAGAAGACAATGGAAGTGTACAATATAGACAGCAGTCTTCTGCAAAGTCAAGCAAAACCACATGATTCTGCAATGAATATGAGATGCAATGCTTATTCCGAGATGTAAAACAAATATATATATATATATATATTTCCCATGCTTCTTCGTGTAGGGATCTTGCTTACTGGTGAAAGGATTTGCCATACATATGTGAAAAAACAGAAAGTGAATCCCTGCGCTATTCCCATTGGGCTAACAATAAATGGGAAATATATATACATAGTGAAACTTAAATCTGTAAGACAAAGGAGACTTTTGGTTACATCCTTTGATCAAATAATGTCAAGCCTGTGTAGCCCCCTGTAAACAGCACAGGCTATACCTATCTCCCTTCTACTGTGGTAAGTCCTGTTAAGATCAGGCACTAGTAATCATCATGGGTTTTCCCCCTTCATAGCCCTGCCCTGAGTGGTAGATGCAGGCCTGGACTCTGCTGCAGGCGTGAGCAAGAGGGGAGGTTCTGCTGACATCACGAAGGGCGAGGCTAGCTCTATATTTAGCAGCCAACTCCTGTGAGTAGAGTTGGTTATGCCGAGAGTCTGCAGTTCAGCTAGTATGCCGTGAGTCGAAGAGTCCTGCGGATCGGTCCGAGGAGTTGGAGGAGACCGCGGTCTCCCCTGCACAGAGGGCAGGAGCAGAGAAAGGAGTGGAGAGATATCAGCCTCCTTTTAGTAGAGCTGATAGAGTTATAGACCTGGTGGACCAATGCCCTCACCCCACTGCCTAGGGTGATGGGGAGAATCTAAGCCCCACCGCGAGGATAACCTCGGAGGTGGTCCACGGTGTATTGAAGCCCTAGCCCAGACCATCCTGTCAGAGGAGAGACTTGGAGGGAAGGAGAGGAGGAATTATCTGTGTGGAAGGAGAGCGGTGTAATCAGCAAGTCTTTGCTGTTGTGGTTGCGGCTACTGGAAGCCATTACCGTTGGGAGATTGCTGATCTGTCAATAAAAGAGACTATCCTTTGTTACCAAAGACTGTGTGTGAATTGGAAGCTATTACCCTGGGACCCAAGGGGTTCTTTTATGCAGGTCCTGTCCCATATTCCTGGGAGTATAGAAGATGGAGGCGCTGCACCACTATGAGAACATGGAGGCTACCACCCCAGAAGCCCGGTCCTGGCTCTCCAATAACATCGTGGGAAGCTCAGGCCCTCCTGTTCCTCACAGGTATGCACCACACCGCATGTAATCTGCCCTCATGCACTCTAGACACCACCGTAGAGTCTGGGGGGAGGGGGGAAACAGGGTTACACCTGTTAACAACATCAAGGTTTGTCATTATTTGATCAAAGGATGTAACCAAAAGTCTCCTTTGTCTTACAGTTTAAAAGATTTCACTATATTTATTTCCCCATTTGTTTTTAGCCAAATGGCAGAAACAAAGGGATTCACTTTCTGCTTATTCCAAGATGTGAATGCACCACAAGTATCTCTGCTTCTGATTACAAAACTTGCTAATTAAACCAAGTAATGGGTCATAAACTCCTATTATTGCGTAGCACAGTTACATTTAGACCGAGTTCAGGGTGGATGCTACGGCCGCGAGCGTCCGTGCGCACCTCCCCCGCGCGCTCCGGCAGCCCAGCGATCTGTGCCTTGGCTGCAGGAGTTGGGTCACGGTGTTTGGAGGCGTGGCGGGGCGAACGTGTCACGGAGCTGGTTCGCTGAACACGCTCACGTGACGTGACTGTAGCCCGAAATATAAGTTTGGGTTGTAGCGGCAAAAAGTAGCAGCGTCAATGCTGTACTTTGCCGCCGGTGGAGTTTTCAGTTTTAAAACTCCCACCGAACAACCTGAAATTGTGACGGACGTGCGCGCGCACGCAAGCGAGCGCACGTCACGTAGCATCCACCCCGAACTCAGCCTTAGAGCGTCCTATTGCTGCAAAGGAGACTCGCAGACATTGATAGTATTCAGGTAGATTTAGGTAGACAATATAACTAATATAGACTGTCAAAGCTTTCTGTATAGAATATAGAAATGCCAAAATGAGGCATCATTAAAGGATCCTTCTAAGCAACCGCCTGTGAGCTACTCTGTCTTGTAAATGTGATAATATGGACATACCAATGGCTACTGCATGTTACTCACCTTCCCACGTAATGCATATACAATATCTACTCTCTTAGCAATGATTGAGATATTGTACTTAATGCACTTCAATTAGCTGCCCCATCAAGCTTTCCACTATAACATACTGTACCGTGGTTGGTGGCATCTGATATAATGGAAGAATTGCTGGGGCGACCTTATCAAAGCCCAACTAAATAGGTACTCCAATAACTAAGTAATGTAGGTCACCATCCATTAGGCTACACTACGGGACATGTTATTTGCTGAATGGTGCTAAGCCATAAAGCACCTTATTGTCCATTCAATTAAATGGCATGTACAGTAAGTTGACTGGTGGCTTATCACAAATGAGTAATTTTGACCTTATTTGCATGAAGACATACTCCACTTCAAAATACTCTCTCTGTACACTTTTTTTTAAATTTCCTTTGAGTTTACTCATAATTCCATTGTTACTTTTATCTCATGCTAGATTTCCTAATATTCTGTAAGTATTTATCTTACAGCGGCATAGCAATCTTTGCCTTGTATTAATAATGTTTATATAATTATGCCATAAAGTGCTGCCTGAACATCCAGCGATATACTTGGTTTGTAAGACAAAATTACATGGAAGAGTTTATCTAGGCTCTGTACCAGGAGTGGCAACTTCGGTTCTCAAGGGCCACCAACAGGTCAGGTTTTCAGGATATCCCTGCTACAGCATAGGTGGCTCAATCTGTGGCTCAGACAAAGACTGCACCACCTGTGCTGAAGCAGGAATATTCTGAACCCCTGCCCTGTTGGTGGCCCTTGAGGACTGGAGCTGCACACCCCATCTCTATACAGTCTCTCTTTAACAAAAAACTTTTCACCCTTTTTGTTGATACCGTGAAAATCCGATTTCTTACTCACGTTTCCTGATCAATGTGTCATCTGAATAAAAACATGGCCTGGCTGCTTGTTTGTGTTTGTTGCTCTGTGTTTCCTACACTTTAAGTGGAGATAATGTAACACTTAGCAGAATCCCACCGCAGGCATGAGGTTTTGTATTTAATAAAGAAAAAAAAGCAAATGCAGTTAGTGTATTGTGAAAGCAAAATCTGCTGAAAGCAATTGTATTCATTCCCACTTTCCATATACATTAGTGGTTTATTTAAAGCAGCAGCAATATATATATATATATATATATATATATATATATATATATATACAGTGTTCGACAAACCTATACATTTGCTCGCCCCAGGCGAGTGGATTTAACCCCCGGGCGAGTAAATATTGGCCCAAGCAGCACACGTTTGGTACTAGGTGGCGAGTAGATTTTTTTGTGTGGCGAGTAGATTTTTTGGTGATTTGTCAACCACTATATATATATATATATATACAAATATATACAAATACACACACACACACACATATATCTTTAACTGTGCATGCAATGTCTTGTATATAATGTATACCCTGTTCACTTATGTAACTGTATTTGTAACCATGTATTATTTGTCAACATAACTCTATGCCCAGGACATACTTGAAACCGATCGGTAACTCTCAATGTATTACTTCCTGGTAAAATATTTTATAAACAAATAAACAAATAAATAAAAGACACAGCATAGTGGTAGATTAATTAGAGATCAGGAATACATTGGAGAGAGAAACCCAAAAAAGTGAAGAACAGGAATACATCGGAAATGATGGGTTGCCATCTTTGAGAGCACATGTAACATCTTGATAGGAAATACCATATATCTCTGAGTAATATTGAATTAACGTTTCTTTATGTGCCAGAACTTGAATGCTAAAATGTTATATCTTGGAAGAAGATATGATGGATAATTGATTTTTTTACAACTAACCATCAACAAACTAAATTTACTACCACATATTATAAGATTTACACAAATTCATTAAAATCTAAACCACATATTATGTTTCTTAATTCATTCCTTTATATAAATCGTAAAATTCTTTATACATACTCTTTCGATGGCAATTTAATATACCTGTACAATGCGTCTGCTATCTCATTCTGAATCATATACCAAGAGAATAAGGCATATGTCTCCAAAATCACATTTAGCGCTTGATTATACCAGATTTGTACCAAGAAAATAAGGACCAAAAAGACCAAAATGGTCCAGGAGAGAGATTGAATCAGGGGTGTAGCTATAGCCCGGGCCCACACTCTTGGGGGGTCCGCTCTCAAACCCCCAGCCTGTGGCACATTGCGGGACCTGGGATGCAAGAAGGAAGCACAGAGGGAAATCCTTTCCTCTGCTGGTGGGCGGGGCCTGGATCAGGGGGCGGGGCCCTGAGATGCAGTAGGAAGGACAGAGGGGAAATTCCTTCCTCTGCAGAGCCTCCGTGGGTGGACGGGGCCTAGGTCAAGGGGCGGGGCCTTAATTAGTGCAGCGCTGCAGCCTGAGAGACATCCTGGAAAGGTGAGAGGGAGGGGAAGGGTTAAATCAAAGGGGTAAAAACAGTCATGAAATGGAATGGATATAGGAAGGAAGAGACACAAAGAGAAAATGAAGTGCAAGAGACAAATACATGAGGGAAAAGAAAGATATGAGGGAGGGAGAGAGAGCAGACAGACCAGAAAGAGAGCAGAGAGAGAGACCAGAAAGAGCATTGAATCTCAACACCCCCAGTGTACATCTGCATTGCCCCAAAGGCTGACAGCCTGATGGGGCTCCCAAACAGCTGCTCCCCTCTGCGCAGGACCAGCGTGCTAAGGGTTAACACTTGCTTGTACTTTGTGGAATGTCAACCCCACCCACTGGAATGTTAATGAGCAAAGAAGACAAAGAACGCTGTGTTCACAGCTGCATTGAATCTCAACACCCTCAGTGTACAACTGCATTGCCCCAAAGGCGGACAGCCTTTGGCATAGCCGAAGGACAACTAAAGGGTGTGAGCCATTTGCTGATGTTTGGTGATGTTAAAGTGATGTTAAAGCTGCTCTATTTCAATCTGAAACTCACCAGCCTCTTTATCTCTTGTATCCAATTTTCCAAATGTACATGTCAATGAGATGTCTGTGAATTGAATGTATAACCTCTGTTCTTTTAAGGTAACCATGTATTTTTATAACTCTGTGCACAGGACAGACTTGAAACCGAGAGGTAACTCTCACTGTATTATTTCCTGGTAAAACATTTTTGAGTGGGTCCTGAATTTTGTTTCCCCGGGGGCCCGCACCTTTCTGGCTACGCCACTGGATTGAATAGTCTGAAATAGATGAAATGAGGATTGTAAAGACCCCTGCAGTGATTCCAGCTTGGCAGGTGGATTGAGAAAGTTTCTCTGGATAGTACGGTTGGCAATTTAGAGGCTGGACTCTTGCGCCAAGAGAGTAGGTGGATTTTCAATTTAGATAGTGTTGCTCCAAAGGGTCTAAATGAATATCTTAGTTTTTCATAATTTTTATAACTTTATAAATTCATCATGGACATTGCATAGGTTTTCTATTGATGTGTTTTTATTTTTATTTAACGTTACTAATTTCTTGTTTTACATCTTCCCCTTTCCTTTTTGTCTGACTTAGGGGCCTATGCAGAGACGTTTTTAAGTTGTAAATCTCCAAGTGCACAAAATCTCCAAATTTTGGCGAATTTAACACACCATATGCAGAGAGGTGGGAAACTGGAATAAGAAGGCTAGAGCAGAAGTGGCGAAAATTTGTCCGTTTTAATGTCGCCATGTTCAGCGGAGTGACTGTGCATTAGCTTTTTTTTTTTTTTTATTGTACTGTCCTCGCGCAACTCTCGCGCGACTTTGAAACTATTAGCTTTTTTTTTTTTTATTGTAATGTCCTCGCGCAACTCTCGCGCGACTTTGAAACCATTAGCTTTTTTTTTTTATTATTGTAATGTCCTCGCGCAACTCTCGCGCGACTTTGAAACCATTAGATTTTTTTTTTTCTTCTACTTGGTCCACTGTCCTCACGCAACTCTCGCGCGACTTTGAAAGCATTTGGCGCCGAAATTAAAGTTGCAGGAATCAATTCCAGTCACAGCGTCTCTGTGAATGCATACAGAGATTCCTGTGGCACATAAACGTCTCGCCTCACAAGTACATTGTACAGTACTACACTGAAGGCACATCTACACTTCACTCTGCCTTTTTAGACGATTACAAACAGCATTTGTTTTTACTGAAGTTGCTGCTGCATTTCAGGATGTCTTTTGGTCAATTACCAAGTAATAGGATAAGGGGGGCACATGCAGGCACAAATGTTGCTCGTGGTGTTACTTCACACAAACATGTGCATGTATTTTCAACTTCTGTTAACGAAGGTGCAGGAGTTAGTGGTGCAATGTTTAATGTACGGAACAATGATACTGTTACGCAGAGTGCAACAATGTCTGCTGGTGTTACATGTGTTCCTAGTATGGCTGCGCCTGATGTCAATGGTGTGGCGAGTATCTCAGCAGGTGTGACTGATGGTGTGTTTACCGAGAATGTTTGTGACACTGTGAGTGTTCGTGGTGTTGGTTGTTTGGGTGTTAGTGTGCGTGGCGCTATGCGTGGTAGGGTTCGTGGTAGAGCTCGTGGTAGTGCTCGTGGTACGGTTGGTGGTATTGTGCGTGGCAGTGTTAGTGTGCGTTCCGAAGAACGTGGCGGTTTACGTCGTGGGTTACGTGGCGGTGTACGTGGTGGAGAACGTCACGGTGTACGTGTCCGTGTACGTGGCAGACAGTGTAGTAGTGTGAGCACAATGCATTTTCCTCACGACAAAACTAATGCTAGTGTGTCCGAGTCAGGCAGTGAAACTATTAGTGCAACAATGAATGTGCACACACTATTGCCTACAGTGACCATGTCAGCGGTTCATGAACAAGTGTGTGCAGGTGCAGATGTCACCTCAGATAATGTTGAGGCTGACATACACATGGGCAACATTGGTTTTCAAGAGGAATACATGCCCGAAAATAACATATATGATGCTGTCAGTCCACTGGTACAACATGCTAAAAAAAGAAACGTTAAATTTAGTGACGAGGAGAATCAGGTGCTAGTTGCGTCAATTTTGGAACACTATGACCGTCTGTTTGGACATCTGGTTGGTACGTTGTACACATGTTATAAATTTGCACTTGGAATCATAATGTCAGTAAATATATTCACCTCACATACGTAACACCATGTTACTGGTTGCCAATAACAGTACAGTTACAATGCTGTGTTTGCTACTGTTGTTTCACAACAGCAATTATGTCATGCATTACAATACACACAGTCAATAGTCATCGTTGTAGTTAAATTGCACATTCTCTAATTTGGTCATAAAGTAACATAGCACTTACTGCAATTGTCCATGTAGAAAATAAAAATCACACATGTTATATTATAAAACAATGTTAAAATTACAAATCTGTTTCTCTCTAATGTCATTATGTTTCTTAACAGTAAAAACCTCCCCTATGGTGAAGAGACAATTGTGGAGAAAT